>NC_133405.1:142450167-142750167 GCF_047511655.1 Castor canadensis
TTACATAATGCTAATATGAAATTTTGAAGCATGACTCCTGCTTAAACAGGAATTATGTGAATATATTCATTTATTTTTGCCTCCTTTATTTTTAACTCCTCTTAAGATCAATTACACAAAATGATAAAAGTCTACATGTACAAAAGTGTAGAAGGGAAAACAGGAGACACGTTAAACAAGAAGTATCTATTGGACACTTCAGTGGATAATCTGAATATCGAACAATTTTTAACAGAAAGCATAAAAAAATCATGCCAATGAACCCAGAAGAGACCACAGAATTGGAGATAGCAATTATATCAGACATTTGGGATGTGGGATGTGGTTGCCTAAACATTTTGGGACCTCAAAGTATAATGCTAAAATACTGTGTTCCTTTAAATCATCTAAACTAAAAGGAAGCAGATTGGCAAGGACTGTTTCTGTATAGTGCCATGATATCCTTTCCTCCATCATTAAAGAAGATTTATTCTATAACAATTTTGTACAAGAGTGTCTCCAAAAGAAAAGGTAGCAAATGCTATGGAGGATAAAATTTCTGTGCAGCAATTGGGGAGACAGAGTCAACGAACATAAGAAACACCATTTTGTATGAAATACATTATGAACATTGGCAACAATCATTCCTACCTCTTTCTCAAATGCAGTGTATTGCTGGATATTGCTCTAAGGAAACTGAAAAGAGGGCCAAGAGAAATTGATATTGAAAGGAGGTATATTGATAAAAATCACTAAATCTACCTAGTAAGTCTGAGAGCCAACCAATTAGTAATGATTTATGAGAAATAAATGTAAATTTTCCAAGAATGTTAAGAACCACTTGACATCAAGTTTGTAGTTCTCATTATAGGAATATTTACACTATGGAAATCAGTGTCACTCATTAATTTTTTTATTGGATATATTTATTGCAAATGAATGTTAGCCATACACATGGCTTCCATAAACAGAGTCTCTCTCTCTGTGTTTAACAGCTTTCCATTACTGTAACAAATACCTGTAATAAGCAGATAAAAGTTTTATTTTGGTTCATGGTTTCAGAGGTTTCAATCCTTGGTCAAGTGCACCTACTGCTTTTAGACCTTGTGGTTAGACAGCACATCTGGGCAGGAGCACATGGTGGAGTGAAACCACTCACCTCAAACCAAAACAGATAAAGAAAACACAGGAAACAAGCAAAACAACAACAAAAACCACTTACCTTGTGGTCAGGGAAAAAAAGAGAAAAAAAGGAAGACTAAAAGTCCACAGTCGTCCTCGAGGACACACCTTCAATGACTTAGTTACCTCTCAACAGGCCTCCTCATAATAGCACCACTCTGGGAACCAAGCTTTTAATGCGTGGGCATTTGGAGTACATCTAAGATAAACCATAGCACACTCTTAAATATGAATATGTATTGAAGAGTTATCAGTAACTTGAGGAAAATCTCCAATAGAAAGACAAAGGACACCAAGAAATAAACAAATGAACACAGGAACCTTTTGAAAAGAAATAGGATGATATCAGTAGAGGAAGAAAACTTCTAAAAATTATGGTTGAAATTCTTAAAGAGAAAATTAAAGATGAATAAAGAAAATCATGTGTTAAAACAGGAAAGAATTTTTGGAAATAAAACCAATAAGAGAATTGTTTGAGACAGTTGAAGATTCTCATAAAATGTACACCTAAATGTGAGAGGGAATCAAACATCACTCCAGTGAATATATCCCTTAATAATAAGAAAGAACAGTAAGGATGAAATGTAATGCTGAAAAATACCAGAGGTAGTACAGATAAAGTTCCCAGAACTCTATCTAGAGCATGACTTTTCATGGAGAGGGTTCACCAAATGTTCAAACAATAATTTAAATGCCTATCTATCTATCTATCTATCTACAAAACAAGGCATAGCACCATAAACTTTTGGTACAATAGAAATAAAAAAGAAAAGAAAACCCTCCAAGTTTGAAAGGTGGAGATAATACATTTTTTATTCATGAAGAATGAATAAAACAAAATAGAATTTCAGTTTTCAATGCAATTCTGTAAGTTAGAAGAGAGTGTAATGATATCAGAATTCTAAAGGAAATTTGTATTTATAATATATGACAGATATTAGTATTTTAGATAGATAGTGCCTGAAAGTTTTTACCACAATCTCTCAGGAAGTTATTAGAGAATGAGCTAAAACATAGGAGAGCAAACTAAGAAAAATTGAGATATTATGTCCAGGAAAGAAATAATTCCACACAGGATCGAATAGAGATGAAGTTCTAGAATTAGAGTTATAAAGACAAAGCAGCTAATTGCAAATAAAAAAGAAGGCAGCATAGAACACAGATACCTGCATATTCATATTTATTGCAAAAATATTCACTATGGCCAAGTTATAGAATTAGCTTAGGTGCTCAACAACAGATGACTGGATAAACAAAATGTGGTATATAACAGACCTGAAGAGGTCTTGGTGTTTAAAAATAGACAAAGACTTTCACTAAAAATAAAACAAAATATTATATCAGAATCTACATATCCTATTGTGCTCTTTGAAACTTGCATGTGTAAACCAAGATTTTATTTTGTACTCAGTTACCATGGAACTCTGAAAGAGAACCACAGTTCTGATACACATGACTTTCCATTAACAGGGTACCATGCAAATCAGACTGCCCAGCTGTTTTAATAAATCACATCTGAAAACTGATCCTTTATTATAATTTATCTAATATTCTAGAAAGAGTACATTGGCTTTCTCCACAACTCATATAAAGAACAATTTTAGAACTTTCATCTTGGACTGAATTCATGTAAGAATGCATAGGTCTTAGAAAAGAAACTATATTATATGAGTTTTGAAAGATATTTCTAGAAAATTTCTGTTGTCATAAGTACCAAATATTTTTCCTTCAGAAATCTTATAGTCCTCAGTGAAAATAGAGTACTTATAAGTGCACTGGTGCATGAAAGTCAATTAAAACACAACTAAACTTTTAGGATTTTCTGATTTCCTTTAATTTTGTTCTAGTTTCAGATGGAAGTCCAGGTCAATTCTTACTTTATCCCTATCAGTTCATCCATCAAAAATTATAATTACCTTTATTCTAGTCCCTAATTGCCTTTGCCAATAATCTGTATAATATTCAAGATGATTTAAATTGTATTATCTAAAAGAAAATGTTTAATTCAAAATGATTTTTCAGTAGAGTTGATAACTACATGCCCTTTTCCCTACAGGAAAGGAGCATTTGTTCAGGATAAAGGGCTTTAACAGAAACAAAGAATAAAGTCCATCTTATATACTATAAAAGAATGAAAATTCTCATATTTCATTAAGTAGGATACATATTAATGTGAATAAATTGTTACAATATGGAGTTTAGATATTTAGAGAGTATAAATTATATAATTCATGTTTTATAAATGTAGTTACAACCTGTGATTCCTTGTTACTCTTAAAATTAATTTTAATGAATTCTAAGTTAAGAATAGACATAATTTTTACAGTTGCACACATCTTTGCTAATACCAACACAATTGATATATAGATTACTTTTTATCTCCCAAATTTATCTTATGTTGATTTAGAGTCAACCACCTTCCTGCCCACTCAAGCAACTGCTGCTCTTTGTTCTTTTTCTCACTATAGATTAGTTTGCCTGATTTAGAGTTTCATATAAATGAAATCATAAAGCATGCACTATTTTGATTTCTGGTTCCTTTGTTCAAAACAGTGCTTTTGAGGCTCATCCATGTTGTTGCCTGCATCGGTAGTTTGCTTTCTTTTATTGCTGAACAGTACTCTGTTGTTCATAGACATTTGTGTTATGAATTTTAACTATTATGAATGCAATAGTGATTACTCTCTGTATGTGCTTATGTATGGATACATTTTTATTTCTTTCAGATACATAGGAGTGATATTACTACATCATAAAATGAGTGTATATTTAACTCTCTATGAAACTGCCAATCTGTTTCCCAAAATGGGTGTACCATTTTGTACTCCCACCAACAGTGTATGAGAATTCTTGTTGCTCCTCATTCTTGCCAATACTTGTTATTGCCAGTCTTTTTACTTTTAGACTTTCTAATGTTGTCAGCTGTAAATTATTGCGGTTTTAATGTACATTTCTCTGGTGGCTAATGATGTTGGGTAACATGTTATGTACTTAATGGCCTTTTATAGATCCATTTTTCTAAAGTATCTGTTCAAATCATTTGCATAATAAAATTGGTTTCTTTATGCTCTTATCATTGAGTTTTATGACTTGTTAATAGGTACCACATATACAAGTTTCTGTCAGATATATGTGCTGTAAACAGTTTCTGTCTGTGACATGCCAGATTATTTTTTAGTGTTGTCTCTTTTTAAGAGATTGTTAATCTCAAGAAACTTGATATATAATTATTTCTTCTATGTTTACTGCTTTCTATGTCCTGATTAAGAAATCTGCCTAACCAACATAGCAAAGATTTTACTCCATTTTCACCTAAAAGCTTTATAATTTTATTTTCTACAGCATTGTTCACAGTAGTTGTTCCTTTCTTGGCATCTGGGGTTCTCATTCATGCAGATTCCTGGAGCCCTTTTTCTGTGTCACTCCATTTTCTTCAGACCTTGCTCCACAAAGCCCTCAACTCCATGAACTTCAGTTTTTGTCTTTTCCACCAGCTCTGCTTGAGTTTTCCCTCCTAGTGTCATAGTTTTAAGTGCCTAAAGGCAGAAAGCTTAAAGTCCAATATTTGTAATTCTCTTCTCTTTGGGATCACAGCCTGAAAACAGCTGTTTAATATATTTCATACATTTTTATTTAATTATTCACAGTAGGAACACAAGTTTGGTTCCAGAAATTCAGGCACAGCTACAAGTGGAAATGCTGTTATGGCTTTTGACCACTCAGGCAGGTGGGCTCATAAAATATATAAAACCTGTGTTAGAATAAGCAACAAACACTCAAAATCACTTGATTTCCTCCATCTTTTACATTCCTAAATGAGAGCCAGCAATAGGAGGAGAGTATGGATAAAGTGAAAGCTTCAGGATGTTTTCTAGGTAAATTATTTAAAATAGCAACGAATAAAACATTCATACATCAATGAAGATATTGAGGTAGTATGTCTAATAAAGTCATGGGAATTCTAATATGTATAATAATACCAGGGAGAAATTTACTTATTCTCCAAATAGTATTCACATTGTTTATAAAATTTCATTACTCGATATTGTTATAATAAAGATGTTATGTTATTAGTTATTAGTTTTCCTTAATCTGATATTAGAAGACATCCTATGGATATCATAAGATGTGAGTCAGGGTTGTTGCTTCTGTTTAAAAGAAATAAAAAAGCCTGAAGTGCAAAACAGAATTGATTTTAGTAGGATAAAACAGAATAGTATAAGAAGATTTTCCTCATTTGTACTTGTGCCTGCCTGCTTATCCATGTGATTTGGATGAATTAGTCAGTTTCTTTAAATTTACCAGCCAATTTAATCTAACACCTGTTTTGACTAGTTTTTTTTCTCTCTAAAATTTGACTGTGAGCATCCAAATATAGTTTTTAACATCATGCAGAAATGGTTGAATTTTTCAGCCTTCTATTATGTACAGTCTATTTCTTTGTCTCATTAGCATTCTTCAGTCCACTCAGTTAATTTAGCCTCTTTGCAGGCCTGTGAACTTTCTCAGACCATTATATGGGAGTAATGAAGTATTTACCAAATTCTCTTGCAAACAACCATTGTTCCATTTTGTCTAAATTTAATGACACTAACAACCATTAATTATGATGAGCATCATCAGCAAAGGATTTGCCTAGTGAGACAGTAGTAATAGTCACATTTCATTGGATTCCTACTTTTTGTTGCATTCGTGTGTGATATTATTATTTCAAATTTATAGTTGAGATTTGGAGCTCAGAAAAGTTAAATAAGGTATCTGTGGTCACACAGTTATTAAGTGGCTGAAACCAGAATTCCAAGTCTGATTTATTAGACTCCAAAATTGTCAGTTTTGATCATGCCACACTGCCTCCTATTTTAGCTGAGTTCTTATGGATATCACTTTGTTCTAGCGAATTATCTTAAGGGGTATAAGATACTCTCATGAAGAAAACTATCAAAAATTTATGTTTTTTTCAAGACATCTTTTTCCAGACTTCAAGTGGGAGGTCTTGGTAACATAGAAATTCTTCTTCATCTTATACAATAGATGACAAGGAGGAAGAGGGATACAGCTCACTTGAGGCACTCTGCTATAATATATTTTGGACTTGTCCTTCAGTTCCTCCCACACCATAAGCTTCAGCCATCCAGTTGCATTTACCCTTGGGATAATATGCTCCCTCATGGATTTAAATAGTCAGGCAGTGAATCTTATAAATACATCAGTAGGAGTTTAAACAATTTCACTGAAATATACTTTTCCCTTTCTGTTATTTGTACCTGAAATAAGGGGCTAGTTTAATGGCATTTCCCTAAGTTAAAACAAAAGAAACAGTATAATGACACAATTTGTTTCATTGCTAGAGGGGCTACTATGACTTTCCATAAATGATTATTCTGTATCTTTGCCTGCATTTCAAATATGAAAATAATAATTCCCACATTCTAGCTGAATGTCTTGACTGACTAGGAATGCATTCAATAATTTTGAAGAGAAAAGTGAGTCTAGACCATCATGGTTACCTCAGCGGAGTACAGAATATGGAGTTCACATTTGGATGGAAAAACATATGTTACAAAACTCATGGGTATATGAGAGGAATGGTAATATATGGAGGAAGATAATAATGTGTAGAGGGCCTTAAGAATCATTCATTCTTAAGAATCATTGTGGTGATACCCATATCTTTAAGGAATCTCTGCATTTTTTGAATAGCAAGAGCCATGAAAATCCTTTAAGATATCCAGACATCACTGTTCCATGTTCTTTTCTTCAATAGCCACTGTTCTTCACTAATTTCATATTCGCCATTTTGAGAAGAAGGTAGAAAGACAGTATTTTTAAAGCTATATTCTTCAGAACATTTAAAAAACAACAAAACCAAGCCAAAACATCAAAGAAATACAGTGTGGATCATCTTCGTGCTCCTGCAGTACCCTAATCTTCAGTGGGGGCTTTCAATATCTCTCTAAGGCTGTCATTGCCTTGCCTTGATAATGACCACATGCAGTTAAATATAAATGGATTTGTTCTCTGGTCATTTTAAGTTTGCCAGTCAGAATTTTATAACATAGAGTTGGAAGACTTCATCGTTCAGCCCTGTGTTTCCTTGAACTCCTTAGGCTGCAGTTATCAAGTTCCAAAAATGAGATCTCTTTCTGTGTCCATAAATCCATCTTTCCAAAGTAGCATCATCAGTGAAAATAGGTGAGGTCCTATAGTCTACCCTTTTTCAAGGAATGTTCTCTGTCAGGCTAGGGGGAGAACACAATGTTACCACATGGATGGCCATGAGAAGACATTATTTAGGACTGCCTATCATGTGTGCAGAACCTACAGAGTATTGGAGTCTTGTCTTGGCCAGAGCACAGTACATATAGTGAGGATTGTCCCAATGACTCTCAGGTGCTGTGTCCCTTACAGGCAGCACATGGAAACAACATAGGTAGGTGAAAGGATGAGCCACAATTCTACACAAACTCATGGGGTAGCCATCAACCTTCAGTAGCCAAAGTCCTGAACTGGAAAGTCTGTGATCCACATGGGTATGAGTCACTCTCTATCAGTGCATCAGTCACCTCTTGGTGGGTTAACATTTGTGAGTTTCACAAAAATAAAGCAGAGCTGGGCAATAGCATGATCCCATAGGCATGAGTCCAGGGGTTCCAGGGGCCATCAGCCCTACCCACTGGTAAAGGTCAGAGAGTACTGAAAGAGAACAAATTCAACCTTGCACCAAACATGTCTCACTCGGAGCTCTGCATAGCAGGCAGGACTCTAAACACCATGCTGAGAAAGAACTGCTAAGTCTATCTAAAACCAGCCATAGAATGGTGACTCAGGCAATTTGGAAGTAGGCACTTCTAAACAGCAGGATCTGTACAGGATCAGGTTTGAGCCTCATCCACACAGTGCCATAGAGACTTCCTAGTCACTAGAGGAGGAAACTGGAGAGAAAGGCACTTCCAAGCAAGGGGTTCCCATTGCCTAGGCCGAAGGTAGATACTGTAGTCCAAGTTCAAACGTTTTATGGACCAGAACCCAAATCATCTCTGCCAAGGGAACAGGTACATGCTCCTTACCATATGCTCTTAGGCAGCATTCTCAAGAGTGAGAGGGAGACAGTGCATGGGAAGGAAAGGCTATAAATTTGTGAGGTTAATATTCATACAAATAAGAGATGTGATCCTTCATGTGCTAAGAATCTGAGGGTCTCCAGAAGAACTTTGAAAATGCCAGTCACTATACCCAATACTATACCCAATAGCATATCTTCCAAGAATAGGAGAGCATTGGAAGTAATCATCTCTTTGATCTACTTTATCTATGCTGTTGTACATGACCTTTACTTTTTTCCTTTATCATATACTTAATTTATTCTGAAAAAGCTTTGTAAATAATAGTAGGGGAACAGAACAAAAGGAAAAAGAAAGTGAAATGTCATTGGCAAACTGATATTCAGAATTTCTTTTTCATTCTTGCCATTATTACATAGGGCCTCATTTTATGATCTTAGTGTAAATGTAGAATAATGAGATTATTTTTGTTAAGAAACCCTTAAATTTTGGCTTTAAAATCAGATTCTTAAATTTCCTAGAATAGTTACCTTTTAATCCTAGATTTGTAAAATGAAATTAGAATTTTTATCATTTTGGGAAATGTTAATTTTTCTGTGAGTTTGCATTAAATGTGAAGATGTGCTTCAGACATAAATGATAGAGGGATAACTTAAGGGCTTTTCTCAAAATAATTCCACTTTTATTGGAATGATGGTGTAAAATCAAAATTTTTGACAGTTATATGTGCTGAAATTTTCTCCAAGTTTGTGGCTTTTTTGCTCCCTTTGGTGTTTTTGATGAAGCCAAGTTTTGTAAATTTCAGTGTAATCAAAATATATCAATATTTTCTTCTTCTTCTGTTTGCATTGCCATAAAATTAATAAAGAAAGCATTCCAACCTTTAGCTAATAAATAAATTATTCTACATCCTCATATACATATATATGTATATGAGTGTGTTTCAAAAATTTGCCTTTCAAGATACAAATCTTTATTCTTTCTGAATTGAATTGATGATTGATGTGAGGTAGGGATTCCTTTCAGTTTTTTTAAGTCAACTTCATATACATAAGCAATTTTCTAAATGCCATTTTGTTGAATAGACTATGATTTCCTGCATTGATTTGCAACACAAACCGTCATTGTATCAGTCTTTTGTTAGATATATAGCTATAAGGTTATCTTTTCCAACATGCTGACCCTTTTATATATCCCCTCATTAAAAATCATGTCTCAATTATACTAACTTTGTAATAGATCTTGATTTTGGCAGAGATGATTCTCCAAAGCACTATTTTCATATATTCTAGATTGGATTCAACCAACTGTGGGTTGATAATACTCAGAAAATTTTTCATTTATGCTGAATGTGCAAAATTTATCTTGCTATTACTCCTTACAACACATTATAACAGCTACTTACCTAGCATATACATTGTATTTGGTATGATAAATAATCTAGAGATAATTGAAAGTGTATGGGAAGGTTTTCCTAGGATGTGTGCCACTATCATGTAATTGTTTATAAAGGACTGGAGTCTTTTATAGACATTGATATCCACAAGGCATTCCAGGACCAATATTGTACAGATGCCAATGGAGGACTATATTAGGGTTTCTATCTGTCACAACACCACTTGAGCAAGTTACTTATTTCTTTGGGCATCAGTCTGTCAACTGCCAGACAGGGAAAGAATAATAGAATCTAATTTGTAGTTTGTGATTGAATAACTTAGTAAATACAACACATTTAGAATAGTACCTGGCACATGGTAAGTACTACATACGTATTTGCTACTATATTAATATTATTATTTTCTTATGAGTATCTTCATTATAATTTTCTGTTTGCTCTGTCACATAAATTTTAGAATCAGCTTGACATATTCTATGAAAATAGGCCTGTCCTGATTTCTTTGGAATTATATGGTCTATAAAATAAATGGAATTGACTTCTTTATGATATCAAGACTCTATAGATGAATGCTCTATGTTTCTTCATTTATTAAATAATATCTTTTTCAAAAGTATTTACTTCCTTAAATAAAGCATTATACTTCTATTGGATTTGTTTCTTGGATATTTTCCTTGATGATATAAGTATAATAAAATGTATTTTTTATGTTTGTTATTGGCCTATAAGAATTCAATTGATTTATAATATTGACCTCATATTTGGAAGTTTTTCTGACTTCTTAAACTTTCCTAACCTTGGGTCTTATATATGTTTTTGTATGGAATTATCAATATAAAAGTAGGAGGGATGCAGAATTACAGTGAAGCTTGTCCCCAGTTTCAGGAGAAGCTTTGTGTCATTTTGGTATTGTCTGATATCTGCCATCAGGTTTCTATTTTGTTTATTTGTGTTTAATGGTCATTTGTTTTCAGGATAGGGAACTTCCACTGGGTGCTAAGAGTTCTTTTCATCATAAACTATGTAAAATTTATCAAAATTATTTTTTACATAGATCTTCTGTTTTTTTATCTTTAATGTGTAATGAAGTAAATTTCACCAATAAATAAAACTATAAGTGAGATTTCTGGTGTTAAACCAGTCTTCCACTCCCAGAGTAAATTCATCTTGCTTGTGACATACCATACTCTATTTATTGCTAATATGTTATGAGATTAATATTGTTACTAGACATTATTAATATCGTTACTACTAAACACTATTCTTACCAGTAAAATTGCCTTACAATATTCCTTTCTTATCTTTATTCTTCTTGGATTTTGGTGAGAAGCTTGTGCTAGTCTCAGTAATAAGGCAGGCAGTTTCACTTATTTGTCTTTGCTCTGAAGGAGTTTGTTGAGGATTTTAATTGTTTAATGATTATTCCTTAAACATTTGTTATAACATACACGTAAACCCATCTGTAACTGATATTTTCTTTGTGAAAAGATTTTAAATTACCGACTTTATGTATCATTTAGATTTCTGGTTTCTTCCTGAGAAATTTTAATTTATTTTCATCTTTCTAGGAAAATTCCCATTTCATCTCAACTTCTAATCAGATTGGTATATGTTGTTGCTAATAACCTCTTATTTTTTTCCAATCTATTCTCCATCTGTTATTATGGTCCCTTTTTTACTCTGAATACCGTTTGCTGTTTATTCCTGTCTTGTATAGTTTTTGTGTGATCAATTGGAGGTTATATATCAAAAAATGTTTTGGCTTTATTAATTCTCTTGATTGTACTTTTATTTTTCAGTTTATTAACTCCAGCTTTTATTTCCTTAATGTTTCTTTCCTTCCAATTTCCTTAGGTTTATTCTTTCTCCATTTTCTTCAGATGAATGTTATTGCCACTTAATTTCACTTTTTCTTCATTCCTAAAATTAACGTTTCAGTCTATAACTTTCCTTTGTCAGCTTTTTGTTTTGTTGTTTTGTTGGTGTGGCACTAGAGATGGAACCCAGGGCCCAGCAAATGAGGGACAGATGCCCTGTGACTTGAGTCATATCTCCAGTCTTTTGCTTTTTTATTTGGTTTATTAGACAATCTCACTAATTTTGCTGACTCAAGCTCCTCATCCTCTTGCCTCCCACCCCCTGTATAGCTGGGATTACAAGTAAGCACCACCATACCTGGTTTTAGTATATAATCATTTAATTATCATTTTGTTATCTCTATTTTGATTTTGTCCCTTTGATACACAAACAATTTAGAGCTAGTTTTAAACTACCAAATGTAACACTTATGTGAACGACCAATGATTTCTTTATTTAATGGTCACATAAAATTACACATTTGAACTGAATCTTTGAAATATTTTTGTTACTTGCTTTTGACCTAATAATGGTCTATTTCATAAATGTTTTGTGTGCTTAAAATGAATGTACACATATATTAGATCAAGCTACTAATTGTGATTGTATGTTTTGATAATGTCCAAATCAACAAACTTAGTTTTCTTCACCTATTAATCTCTAAGAAATTCACCTATTAATTTCTAAGAAAGCATCTTAAAATTTTCCATTGTGTCAGGTCACCTTGCACATACACTTTCACCAATTATAGTTTTAGACTGTTACGAGATACATGCAAATTTTAGAGTTGTTAAGTGTGTCTGGTAACATGCTTTTATCAGTGGATAGTTTATTTCATGTGGTATTAATTAAGGTACATAGTTATTTTCTTTAGTTACTATACAGTGTATATTTTCTTTTCCTTTACTTTCAATATTTTGGTCTGTCTCTCTTATAAAAATATAACCTGTATTTTACTTACTTATTTTTCCAACTCACCAATCTGTGTCTTTCTGCTAGAACTTTCAGAAAATTATGTCAGTAGTGGTCATTAACACATTTAGGTGCATTTTATTTTCTAGTGTTTTATTTTTATTATTTTCTTCATTGTTTTTATATTTTTATTTTCTTGTTCATTGCCTCTTTTCAATTAAATTTGCTTGTTTGTGTAGTTTTCTGTCCATTCCATTTCTTTCCTCCTGCCTTGTTTGGAAACTGTGCATTCTTTTCATATTTTTATGTGACTATCCTTAAAATTTCTACATGCATGCTAATGTCAATGAGAGCTATGACTATTAATAACTTTTTTCTCCTCCCGAGTAATCCTGGGAATGCTTGAATTCCACTTTTTTCCTGTCATGCCTCATTTGCTATTATTGTCTAGATTTTGTTTGTTTATACTCAATATATATTTTTTACTTACCTGACATTTCATCTTGTGTCTCAGGCATTTTGTCATTATTTTCCTGTTCATGAATCACATCACTTAAAAGGAATTTGAAAATTATGATAGCTTGAATGTTATCTGCCCAAAAGTTATGTTGAAGTCTTAACCACTATCACCTCAAAATATGACCATATTTGGAAATAGACTCACTGCAGATGTGATTAATTAAGAACACAATGCTGTAGAATAAATTCTTGGTGCAATATGATGCATGGTCTTATAACAAGAGGAGATACCAGAACATAGAAACCCGTGTGATGATGGAGTTGGAGATGGAGTTCTGCAACTTCAAGCAGAGGAGGATCATTGCAGACCATCAGGAGCTGGGAAACCACAAGGATGGATCGACCCCCAGCACCCACAACAGGGATCAGAGGGAGGCAATCTTGGTTATGAACTTTTGTCCTCCAAAACTATGAGACAATAGTTTCTTGCTATTGGTTCATTTGAGGCAGTAGTGGGACTTCAACTTTGGGCATTGTGCTTGCTAGGCAGGTGCTCTATCACTTGAAACATACCCCCAGATTCCCGTGCCTTCTCTCTCTCTCTCTCTCTCTCTCTCTCTCTCTCTTTGCTTTAGTTAGTTTCTTTGGATAGGGTCCTGTGTTTTTGCTGAGGCTGATCTCCAATCATGATCCTCCGATCTATGCCTTCTAAATAGCTGGGATTATAGTTATGAACCACCATGCCCAGTTTGTTGCTTGAAATCATATCTCCCTAACTTCTTGCCTGAGGCTGACTTCAAACCATAATGCTCTTAATCTCCATCTCTGGAATTATAGACGTGAGCCACCATGCCTGGCCAATTTTTTTGTTGTTTTAATCTATCCAGTCTGATGTACTTTGTTATGACAGCTCTATGAAACAAATGCAGTATTCAGCTATCTCAGTTATTGCATGTCTGAAAGCTCTTTTATTGTGTCCTCATTATGTAAAGATAGTTTTACTAAGTATACAATTCTACTCACAATTATGTACGCATTAAAGATGTAATCCCTCTGTCTTCTGACTTCCTATGTTGATGAGTCTCTTAGTGTAATTATTATTATGCTAAAGAAACCTAGTTTTCTATCTGTATCTAAAATCCTTCTAATGAATTACAAGTCTCACATCTCTAGTCTTAATCTTTGGTACCACTGTAATGTGGCAAGATTGAATCTGCTTTTATTTATTCAACATCAAATTTCTTGAGCCTCTTTAAAATTGAGACTCATGTCTGTATCAATTCTGAGAAATTTTCATCAACCATTTCCACTCTCCTTTTTGGCATTTGTATTATATATTTTGCAATTTCAATTGAATGTATGTCAGACCTTCTCTAGCTTCTGATCTCTGTCACAGAGCTCTCCTTCCTATGCAATTTCCTCAGCTCTGCTTCCAGTGGATTTTCTTTTCTCAGCTCTTTCTAAATTCTAACTGCATCCAGTGAGTTTTTAATTGTAAGATTTTGTTTGTCTCTTAATGTCTTTTAGATTTCATTTTCTAATGTTTGTCAATCTTAATTTATTTTAATTTTGTTTCTTCCATATTATAACACATTCTGCTATTTCTTTATATTAAATATTTTATCATATTTAGTATCTGTATTTTCTAATGATTGTCATTCATTAAATTAATTAATATATATTGAATACCTATCTTATGCAATGTTCTTATCTAGGCACTTGGAAAACATTAGCAAAGAATAAAAGAAATTAGAAAATTCTATTCCTTCATGAAGTTAACAAGCCAGTGAGAAGAAAAATATAATATGCAACTTTATGTCAGCATGAAATAGGCTATATAGAAGAAAGAAAAGAAAATCATTAGAGAGAGAGAGGAAGGGTGGGTACCGGCAAATTTGAGCTAGGCTACAATTTTAGTAAGGTTCTGAGGAATATTTTATAGAGAAGATGAGGAGATCACAGTTGCTATCTAGGAGACCAGAGCTGAAGTTAAAGAGAACAGGTAGTGAAGAGGCCCTATCCTGTGTTTGAAAAACAATAAGCCAGCATGCCCATATGTAGGGAGCAAGTGGGGAGAGTAACATGAGATAAAGTCAGAAGAGTGTCAGGATTCAGGTCATGATGAGGATTCTAATTCATTATAAGAATATTAGTTTTCATTCTGGGTCAAATAGGAGGAGTGTTTGAGACACTAGAAGATATTATTTGAATTATGATTTAAAAATGACTTTATAGCTGATATGTAGATAGTCACCTAAACAGGAGTGGAGATAGAACCAGAAGATGTTTTAAGAGGCGTTCAGTAATTGAAATGAGAAATAATAGTAGTTTAGTGTGGAAAATGATGGATTTCAATTCTGATATTTTGGGCTAATTGAAGGAGCTCTGATACAGCAAGAAGAGCAGAAAGTAATTCTAAAGTTTGAGTCTGAGCAACTGAAAGGACAGTGTTGCCATGAACAAAGACAGAAAGAAGTTTTGGATGGAACATGTAGACTGGAGAGGGTGGAAGGTGATTAGGAATTCAGTTTTGAGTCTGCTTTGATTGCAATTTCTACACACACAAAAGTGAAAATGTTGAGTAGGTAATTGGATATTTGGATCCAGTCAGATGTTTCTGAAGCTCAGGAGAAAAATGTAAGCTGCAGATATAAATTTGAAAATCTCTAGCTTATAAAGGACACTTAAAGTCATGAAGTAGAAGAAATAACTAAAGGAGCACACGACAATAAGAAAGAGAAGATCCAGTAGCTGTTATGTGAAACATAAAGGAACTGGAAAGAAAAGAAAGACCTAGCTAGCAGAGCACAGAGCACAGGAAGGATGCAATGAGACTATGTTGTCTTAAAGACCAAGGGCAGTAAGTATATCAAAAACAAAAACATTTCAAATTTATCTGTGAAGAAAGAAATTCATTCTTCATTGTATTTTATGATGCAGAGGTCATAAGTAATTTAGACAAAAGTATTTGACATGGAGTAATTCATGGAAAAAACTAATTGGAACAGGTATAAGAAAGAAATATATGATGTGAGAGAGAGAGAGAGAAAGAGAGGGAGAGAGAGAGAGAGAAAGGAAGATGAAGAAACAAAAGAGACAGGAGAAAAATAAATGCTGGATCACTTTGTATAGACAAGAAGGAAAGAGATTTATATTTCATTGCAACAAAGAAGAATGACTTTAGCTAGGAGCAGGAATAGTTTACCTAAGGCAAGAGATGTGTCTATAGTAGGTAAAGCTGTGAAGATCATATAATTGTAGACATGCAGAAGTTCTTGTCTGAATGCAGCATTTTTAAAAACTGACTTATATAGTCTGATAAGAGGAAATTTAAAGCTGATAGAATTTAGACAGGAGGGAGGAAAACATGGTTTGAAAGCAGCAGTGAGGTACAGGAGAGAGAATCCTCTCCACCTGTAAAACAATGGCTATCAAGGAAAGAAAACTATAAACAATAAGAGATGACTATGGATGAAATATTCTATAGACATCAGCTAGGTCCATTTGATCTATGGTGTGATTTAGTCTAGGATTTCCTTATTGATTTTTTGTTTGGTTGACCTTTTATATTGGTAATAGGGGGTATTAAGGTCTCCCACTACCACTGTGTTGGAGTTTATATATGTTTTTAGGTCCTTCAGAGTATGTTTGATGAAGTTTGGTGCATATAGGTTGATAATTGTTATTTCCTTTTGGTGTATTTCCCCTTTTATTAGTATGGAATGTCCTTCTTTATCTAATTTGATCAATGTGAGTTTGAAGACTACTTTGTCTGAGATAAGTATTGCTACCCCTGCCTGTTTTCAGGGATCATTGACTTGGTAAATCTTATTCTAGCCTTTCACTCTCAGCCAGTGCTTATTTCTGTTGATGAGGTGGGTCTCCTATAGGGCAGCAGATTGTTGGATCTTCCTTTTTAATCCAGTTTGGCAAATGGTGTCTTTCATGGCAGAATTTAGTCCATTAACATTCAGTGTTAGTATTGATAGGTATGTGGTGAGCCCTGTCATGTAGTTGTCTTTGTTGATTAAAGGTTTGATTGTGTGTAGCTAAATCAATGTTACTCTTTACTTTCTTGCCTTTTCTTCTCCTATGGTTTGGTATTGCTTGCCCTTTCATGGTTTTGTTTGCTTTCATTTTCTCTGTGCAGATTCCTTGGAGAATCTTTTGTAGTGGTGGGTTGGTGGTCATATATTGTTTTAGTTTCTGCTTATCATGGAAGACTTTTATTGTTCCATCTATTTTGAATGATAGTTTTGCTGGGTAGAGTAACCTAGGATTGAAGCTATTTTTTGTTCACTGCCTGGAAGACCCCACTCCATGCTCTTCTTGCTTTTAAGGTTTCCATTGAGAAGTCTGCCGTGATTTTGATGGGTTTACCTTTGTATGTTATTTGTTTTTTCTCTCTTACAGTCTTCAGTATTTTTTCTCTAGTCTCTGTACTTGTACTTGTTGTTTTAGTGATAATATATCATGGAGTATTTCTATTTTGGTCAGGTCTGTTTGGTGATCTAGAGGCTTCTTATACCTGAATGGGCATGGTTTTCTCTAGAATCGGGAAATTTTCTGTTATTATTTTGTGGTATATATTATGCATTATTTTTGCTTGCACCTCTTCTCCTTCTTCAATGCCCATGATTCTCAGGTTTGCATCATACTTAGTGGTGAAAAACCGAAACCATTCCCCCTAAAATCAGGAAAAAAACAAGGGTGTCCACTATCCCCACTCCTATTCAACCTAGTACTAGAATTCCTAGCCAGAGCAATTAGGCAAGGAGAAGAAATAAAAGGAATACAAAATAGGTAAAGAAACTGTCAAAACATCCTTATTTGCAGATGATATGATCCTATACCTTAAAGACCCAAAAAACTCTACCCCAAAACTCTTAGACACCATAAACAGCTACAGTAAGGTGGCAAGATACAAAACAACTTACAAAAATCATTATTTTTTTCTGTGTACCAACAATGAACAAAATGAGAAAGAATATATGGAAAAAATTCCATTCACAATAGCCTCAAAAAAAATCAAATACATAGGAATAAATTTAACAAAGGTTGTGAATGACCTCTACAAGGAGAATTACAAACTCCTGAAGAAAGAGATTGAGGAAGACTACAGAAGATGGAAAGATCTCCCATGCTCATGGATTGGTAGAATCAACATAGTAAAAATGGCTATACTACCAAAAGCAATCTACATGTTTAATGGAATTCACATCAAAATTCCAATGGCTTTCATCACAGAGATTGAAAAATCTATCCTAAAGTTCAATTGGAAACACAAGAGACCACAAATAGCCAAGGCAATACACAGCAAAAAGAGCAATGCTGGCAGTACCACAATACCCAACTTCAAATTATATTAAAAAGCAATAACAATAAAAACAGTATGGTGCTGACACAAAAACAGACATGAAGACCAGTGGAACAGAATAGAGGACCCGGATATGAACCCACACAACTATACCCATCTCATTTTTGACAAAGGTGCCAAAAATATATGATGGAGAAAAGATAGCCTCTTCAACAAATGTTGCTGGGAAAAGTGGTTAGCCATCTGCAAAAAACTGAAACTAGATCCATTCACATCACCTTGTACTAGTATCAACTCAAAATGGATCAAGGACCTTAATATCAGACCTGAAACTCTGAAGTTACTACAAGAAAGAGCAGGAAACACTCTGGAACTAATAGGTATAGGAAAAGACTTCCTCAATAGAACGCAGCAGCTCAGCTACTAAGAGAAAGGATGGACAAATGGGACTTCAGAAAATTAAAAAGTTTCTGCACAACAAAAGAAATATTCTCTAAACTGAAGAGACCACCCACAGAGTGGGAGAAAATATTTACCAGTTATACATCAGACAAAGGACTGATAACCAGAATATACAGGGAACTTAAGAAACTAAACTCTCCTAAAATCAATGAACCAATTAAGAAATGGGCAGCTGAACTAAACAGAACTTTCTCAAAAGAAGAAATTCAAATAGCCAAAAAACACATGAAAAAATGCTCACCATCTCTAGCCATAAAGAAAATGCAAATCAAAACCACACTAAGATTCCACCTCAACCTTGTTAGAATAGCCGTCATCAAAAACACCACCACCAACATGTGTTGGCAAGGATGTGGGGAAAAAGGAACCCTGGTCCACTGCTGGTGGGAATGCAAGCTGGTGCAACCACTCTGAAAAAAAAATTTGGAGGCTTCTTAAAAATCTAAACATAGACCAGCCATATGATCCATCAATCCCACTCCTGGGGATATACCCAAAGGAATGCAACATAGGTTCCTCCAGAGACACCTGCACACCCATGTTTATTGCAGCACTATTCACAATAGTGAAGTTATGGAGACAACCAAGATGCCCCACTATTGATGTATGGATCAAGAAAATGTGGTACTTGTACACAATGGAATTTTACTCAGCCATGAAGAAGAATGAAATTTTATCATTCGCAGGTAAATGGATGGAACTGGAGAACATCATTCTGAGCGAGGTTATCCGGCTCAGACAACCAAAAATTGTATGTTCTCCCTCATATGCACACTTCAGATCTAGGGCAAATGCAGCAATGTGGTTGGACTTGGATCACATGACAAAGGGAGAGTAAATGCGGGAGATATAAGAATAGGTAGAATACTCAAAACATGAAAGCATTTGATGTCCCTAGTCCAGAGAAACTAATACAGAAACCTTAAAGTGACAGAGGTTAACATGAGAAGGGGATCAGTAACCAGTGTAAAGATCAGTTACGGATGAGTCAACTTGGGTTGTAACACATTTGTACATGAAAGCAATGCTAGGAATCTCTCTGTATAGCTACTCATAACTCAACTAGCAAAAATGCTTTGTCTTCCTTATTATGCTTATGTCTTTTCTTCAACAAAATTAGAGATAAGGGCAGAACAGTATCTGCCTGGAAGTGAGGGGGGTAAGAGGGAGAGGGTAGGAGATTGGAGCAGGGGGAGAAATGAATTATTTAATGAATAATTTTAAAAAAAGACATGACTGTGGAGAGAAGTATCTTCAATGTTCCTCTTGGAGAAGATGTTGGAAAGGAAGATAAAAGAAAGGTTAATGATACAGCAGGTTATGATGGGTCATGTATTCAAAAGGCAAAGAATTAAAGCATGATGGAAGATGGAGGAAGTGCAGAGAAGTTACAGAGACTGAAAGGTCAGTGGGAATGGGTAAACCAGAGAGCCTAGGGCTTCTTAAGATGGCTGACATGGGCAAGAGTGCTGGAAGAACAATAGCACTGTAGTCCAGTTAAGACATCCTGTGTGGTATCTGTAAGTCTTGTGGTGACTAGCATATTTTGGACCTTTCTGTTAATGTGAATTGGGGAAGGCAGGTATGACATACCTGCCTGAGTGTGAAGAGTAGTCTTGACTCCACTGGACAGAAGTTGAAAGACCTGGAGAACACTTACTTGACCCTGTTGGTGAAGGGCAGAATCACACTGTTCTGAATTTTATTTCCTCATCTCTTATAGTTATTTTTTAATATGAACTTATGATACTTGCATAAGTATCTTTACAGGGATTTTTTTGAGGTCTTTATTTAAAATGCATTCCTCTAATAAGGAATTTCTTGTGCTTCTACAAGTTATTTGGTTGCACTAACAAACTGAAAGAAACATCATTAAAAGTTAGATTACAATCATTGGGGGACACAGCTATTATCCCACCTGAAAATGGGTACATATTTATGGTAAAAAATCATAACATTTTTTCTCCTCTTTCTTCTGCCATGGTTGGCCAAGCCCGACGGAAATAGTGATATATACTCTCATTCTGTTGAGTAGATTTCTCATGATTCTCTTCTGCATGTAGCCTTTCAGGAATTTCATTTCAGGCCATAATAGGCAATTCATTCTCACCTTACTTAGGTTCCAGGCTCTGTTCCTTGATTCTTGTTAGTGGTTTCATAAATACTGGTCTGGGTTATATACGGGGATCTTCAGATACCACCAGGTAATCACTGACTCCCACAACTCTTGGGGGTTACACTTTTATTCTAATTCTGACCTCCAAGAGTAGTTTTTTCTTCTGTACTAGATCAGCTATAAATTCAATGCTTAACACATAATATTACATCCCTAGTGATTTTGTGTGTTAATATAAGTAAAGGTACTGTTCTGAGCATCTAGTTTAACATGTTGCCAGAAATATAAAGACCATATGCTT
The DNA here is from genome assembly GCF_047511655.1 of Castor canadensis. Taxonomy (NCBI): domain Eukaryota; kingdom Metazoa; phylum Chordata; class Mammalia; order Rodentia; family Castoridae; genus Castor; species Castor canadensis. The sequence goes on from NC_133405.1 coordinate 142,471,210, forward strand.
TTGTTAAAATAAATACATTAGACAATTAAACAATGAACACACATGGATTAACCTTATCTTAGCTTAAGATAAGGACATGTTGCAAACTTGGATGATATTCCTTGATACCATCTTCCTCCACTTCTTCAGAGATAATTCCTATTCTGCTTGTTGTATTTTTAATTTCTATGCATTTTCTACTGTTAACATTATTTGTATGTCTCCATAAACAATAAATTAATATAACAGAACCTTTAACATTTCATGTTAAAGTTCATACAAGTGCCATAGTAGATAGCTTGATACAAACTTTGTAAACGTAACTTTATACTCAAAAACACATACCAAGTTATAAGAAGCAAGATGTATAAAAAATAGTTGCAGATATAAATAAGCTATTTCCAAAAAATGAAGAGTGATACATCTTTGAATTTCCAATTGTTTATGATACATCCATTTTTATTAGCATATAATAGTTGTGCAGGGCCATACTTTGTGATATTTATATCTGTGATTATAATATACCTTAGTTAGATTTACCCACCTCCATTATTCTCTCTCTTCCCCCCTTCCCCCCCCTTTTTAGATAATTTCAACAGGTTTCATTCTTCTGTTTTCATGTAAAACACATCAACCATATACACACTCACTTAAGCTTTCTTTATGCCCTCCCCCCTTCCACTGGTACTCAGATACATTCATTTTGTGATGCATTGCTAAATTTGTTTTGTTTGGAATCCATCTATCTACCTATCTATCTGTCCCTTGAAGTTTTGTACTTTCAACTGAAATTCACTAAGGTGGTAGGTAAGTGCTGGCAGTATTGTAAGAAGATTTTCATCAAGTGTAGAACTCTATATTTATTGGATTTTTAGTGCAGATAACAATTACAAATATCAAGTTGAGCTTAAATAAATCTGATGTGAATGAAAGCAATCTTTCCATGATATTCTGAGATCTCTAGTCTATTTGTGCTATTTTTTTCTTCTAAACTTTGTAACTTCAAAACACATTTTTGAAGAATTACACAAAGGGATTTTTTAAATGCCTAAATTGGTGAAGAGGATTTATTTGCAGATTTGAGCTAAAAGTGAGAACTATTTTCTATCATTATTGACTCTTACAGGTTTGCAGCCCTAAGTAATTAGCCCTTGCACATTGCCTAAATCCCTTTTGATTTAAGTATCAAATTAAAAAAAGGATAAATGTGTTGGTATATGCAGCTATTCCATAGTCAATATTGTGTAGTCAATATTTCACTATCACTGATCAGAGACTTAAGCTCATTTCTAGAGGTTAAGTATAAATTTTACAGCTATGGTTAAAGTGTCAAAATCTGCCTTTTTCAGTCTTGAAGAAAATGAGTCTTTTCCCGAAGGGTTCATTGGTCAACTTTGTCACTACAAAGACTACCTTTCTTTCCATATCCTGTGAGAATGGAAGGAAAGCCAAAAATAGAAGATAAAAAAGGAACTTTAAATGTTGGTTCCCCATCTCTTTTCATTATATTAAGAATGTTTTGTTATAGAAAATTTGATGACAGTCATGGAAGATTGTGTTAGTTCATAGAGAAAATATATCTGGAAATATAATCAATGACCATTTATAAATCTCTGATTAATAATTTATGCAATTCTGCTTACTAATGGTAAATTGTTAAAGAACAATGAAAATTAATAAACATGCTTAATTTCCTAATATAATATAGAAGCTGTAGAGAAAAACAACTTATGAACGAAAAAGGGAATGCATTCAAGAAACAAAAATTTAAAAGGTCACAGAAAGATAAATAGCACATTATTTTATTTCCACGTAAAATCTACACAAGTCAAACTCACAGTAGCACAGAATGAAAAAGTATTTACCAGGGGTTGGCATGGGGGTAGGAAGATTAGGAGGATGTTACTCAAAAGTTACAAAACTTTTGTAAGAATAGCTGCAAGAGACCTGTTGCACAGCACTATGATTATAAGAAGAATAACAATGTGTTTTATACTTGGTAAATACTGAAAGAGTAGATTTTAAGATATATCACCAGAAAAAAAAAATCAGTAAGCATGTGAGGCAGTACATATGTTAGATAGCTTGCATTAGCCACCTCACAGTGTATACATACATATTTCAAAAATATCATGTTGTGTACCATAAATGTATATAGCTTTATTTATCAATTTAATACTGCTCATAAAGGTACCAGCTCCACCAAAAAAGAATTTTTTTAAATATCAATAAACTAAAATCTAAATGAGTTGTGAAGACTTATTAATAGAGGAGCAAAATAATTATTTAATTTAGTGCATTTTTGAAAATCTGTCTTGGGGAATATGTCTTAAGATCACATAGAAAAAATTTATCCAACATTATTGAATACATACTGCTTTTTCTGAAGGTAGACATTTATTTCTATTTGAACATAATTTGATCATCAGAAAAAATGATCCTGGAATAGCATATTTTATTTACATTCTTGGTTCAATTTTTGTAAAGTTTTTCTTGAAGATATGCACCTACTAAATAAGCTATAAATTGATATTTTGCCAAATTAAAAACTATATTAGTTTACATAATTTCTATCAAACACTCATTTTCTAAAGAAAAGTTTTTAGTTAAAATTTTATAGCTGACATTTCTAGATATTAAACTGGTAATAAGAAATCTTTTGGACAGATAACCTACAGACTTTAGAATCGTGAGCTTTCATAATGCCAAAAGAATTCTTCAGATTCATGGTAGGAAGGATTAGATAATCTGGCTTTTTTTTGCCAACTTGGATATTGCCAATACTTAGGTGGATCACAATGTACAATGATTAACCTTTAAATTAGCTTTCTATAGCACATAACAGCTCCCGAAGCCAGGGTGCTGCAGACTAGGTGCTGCCAGCCCACCTGCTGGAAAGTCATTTTTCCTTTTATTTTTTTCCTCAATTTTTTCTTCTCTTTTTTTGTTTGCTCTTCCTTTCTTCTCTTTGCCTTCCTCTCCTCCCCCTCCCTTTCACCCCTCTGTCCCTACCTCCTTTACATTAATCATTCAACTGAATAGTCTGTTATATGAATTCTACACATTATCCCATCCTTTCTATCCCTCCGCAATCCCTGACAATACCATCACCCCCAGAATGACTGAACTATACCTTGACACACTTAGGGCCTTATAACCCTGTGGCTTCCACACCTCATACCTCTTCTCTCCCTCACCTTTCTCCCTCCTCCTTGCCCCCTCTCCTAGCTCCATCATTTTAATTAACTGTTATTCTCTATGCGAATAGAGAATAGTTATCTCCCCAATACCTGCTGTTTATAGATAATATCAACAAGGATTTATATATATATATATATATATATATATATATATAATGTATATATATATATATATAATTATATAAATAACTGGTTTGACCTTAAATCTGTGAATTTGTGTTTGCTAAGCTATATGTCCAGGTCAGTGAACAAAAAGGTTACAACAACCCAGATTACAACTAAGCTAATCAGAGAATAGAAATTATATCAAGGGAAAGAAAACTGGTAATTAAAATCCTCAAGTAATTAATCAACAACATGTGAACAAAGCACAAACAGAAACATGGGGGAAAAAAGAAGGCAGGTAAATATTACTCCTCAAAAGACTAACAATCACATAATAGAGGATTTGGTGGAAAATGAAGGGAATGAATTCTCAGTTGCTGATGTCAGAAGAATGATGGTAACAATGTTCAGTAAGCTTAAAGAGGAGCTTAAAGAAGGTATACAAAAACAACTCAACCCAAAAGAACATGGTTAAAAACTCAAGGGGACACAGAAATAACTAAATGAACTCAAAGGGGATGAAACTAAAGAGATTATGAAAAAAGAGATAAATGAAATAAGACAGTACAAGACATAAAAGAGGAGTTTAAGAAAGATACAGAAAGTCTCAAAAAAAAAAAGAGAATCAAACAGAAACTCTGGAATTAAAAAGTACCATAATCAAATAAAAAACACATTTTAAATCCACTCCAGCAGACTGGAACAAGTGGAAGACAGAATTTCAGGGCTCAAAGACAAAATAGATATTATAGAAAACACAGAAGAATTCTTAGAAAAAATACTCAAGAGAGGCAAAAGGAATATGCAAGAATGCTGCAACTCCAGAAGAAGACAAAATCTACAAACCATGGGCACTGAAGAATAAGGAGAGGTGCAAGCCAAAGTTATACATAATAGATTCAGCAACATAATAGCAGAAAAATTTCCCAGATCTGAAGAAAAAGATGCCCATTCAGGTACAGTGAAGTCTCCAGGACACCAAAATAGAACATGACCAAAATAAAACCTCTCATGGCATATTATAGTACAAAAAATTAGCACAGAGAACAAAGAAAGTATTGGAGGCTATAAGAGAGAAAAAAATCAAACAACATATAAAGGTAAACCCACTGAAATAACAGCAAATTTTTCAACAGAAACCTTAAAAGCAAGAAAGGTATGGATTGTGGTATTTTGAGCACTGAAAGAAAACAATTTCAATCCTAGGATACTCTATCCAGCAAAGCTACCATTTGAAATTGGAGGAATAAAAATCTTTCATGAGAAACAGAAAGTACTAAGCCACCACTACAGAAGATTTTGAAAGCAATCCTGCATATACATGATGAAAACAAACACAGCCTTAAGAGGATGGAAATTATTAAACCTCAAGAGAAGAGCACACAAGGAATCAGAGAGTAGCATAGAATTAGTTGCACACACACAAATGCTTATACAACAAAAACAACTAGATGGCAGGAATCACCACAAACCTCTCAAAATTTTTTTGTTATTATTGTCATTCTGGGTGGGGATACCTTATAGAATTAAAAAAGGTTCTTAGAATATATCAAATACATAATACTTGAATTCACCCACTCCAGTACTCTCCATCACCCTCCCCCACCCTGATTCCTGGAACAGTTGCAACAGATATCATTTTTGCATTTATATACTTTCTTTGAACCATATTCATCATCCTATCCCCTTTCCCTGCCACCAACCCCTACCCACCAATGCCCCCCGACCCAGCAGAACCTATTCTGCCCTCCTGTTCTCCAATTTTGTAGAAGAAAAACCGTAAAATAATAAGAGAAACATGGTGGTTTTGCTAGTTTGAGATAAAGACAGCTGCACAGGGAGATTCCTTGAGCTGTTTCCATGCATAAATGTTTTAAAACTCTACCAGTTCTCTTCAATCCTCCCTAGTCCTCTTCCCATGGTGGATTCAGTTTAAATTTTCTATATTCATTTCTGCAGAGTGAGTATATCAACTACATTCAAGTTTTTGGTTCCCTTCCCTTGCCCTGTCCCTCTTGAGTACAGCCTCCCCTTAGTGTGATCTATGTCCCATAATATTACTGCATTTGTTTTGGGTCTATAATCTGCATATGAGGGACAACATGTGATGTTTGGCCTTCTGAGCATGACAACTTCACTTAAGATGATGTGTTCCAGTTCCATACATTTATCTGTGAATGACAAAATTTCATTCTTCTTTGTGACTAAGTAAAATTCCATTGTGTATAAATACTACACTTTTCTTAACCCATTCATCAGTAGTGGGGATCTTGGCTGTTTCCATGGCTTAGCTATTGTGAATAGGGCTGCAGTAAACATGGGTGTGCAAGTGCCTTTGTAGTAACCTGACTCAAATTCCTTCGTGTATATCCTTAGGAGTGCAAACCTCTCAATATTAACACTGAATGTTAATGGCCTCAATTCCCCCATCAAAAGCCAAGGATTAGCAAAATGGATTACAAAGGAAGACCTGAAATTTATTGCTTATAAGAAATCCACATTACAGACAAAAAAATATTGCCTGAGGGCTGAAGGGTAAGAGAAACAGCAGAAAATACTCAAATAACTAGAGACTAAACAACACATTGGTCCATGATCAGTAAGTTACTGAAGAAATAAGTCAGAAAATAAAAAATTTCCTGGAATTTAATTAGTATTAAAACACAACTTCAGAAACTTCAGGACACAGCAAAGAAGGAAAAGTTTATAGCCATGAATGCATTAAAATTTTAAATAAATGACCTAATACTGCATCTCAAACTCCTAGAAAAACAAGAACAAGCTAATCACAAAATTAGCAGAAGGAGAAAAATAATAAAAATGAGGGCCCAAATCAATTGAAAGTGGAGAAAAATGTTACAAAAAATTAAGGAGAAAAGAAACTGGTTCTTTGAAAAGATAAGTAAGATTGACAAATCTCTGTAACAAGGAAGGGGGGGAAGACCCAAATCAATAACATTAAAAATGAAAAAGGTGGGATCACAACACCAAGAAAAAAATCCAGGGAATCATTAGGGACTACTTTGAAAACCTATAGTTAAATAAATTAGAAAATCTAGAAGAAATGGACAAATTTCTATACACATATGATCAAGCAAACTTGAACCAAGACTATATTAATCATCTAGACAGATCTATAATAAGCAATGAAATTGAAGCAGCAATATAATCTCCCAAAAAAGAAAGTCCAGGACCAAACAGATTCACTGCTGAATGCTACCAGATCTTATCAAAGAATTAATACCAACATTTTCAAACTTTACCATGAAATAGAAAGGGAAGGAACACTGCCAAAATCATTCTATGAAGACAGCATTACACTCATCCCAAACCAGACAATTACAGGCCAATCACTTTAATGAATTTAGATAGAAAAATCCTTAGGAAAATATTTGCATATCAAAAAGATCATACACAATGATCAAGTTGGTTCGATCCCAGGAATGCAGGTATAGTTCAACATACACAAATCATCAAATGTAATACAGCATATTAACAGTAGCAAAGACAAATTCACATGGTTATCTCAACGATGCAGAAAAAGCCTTCAACATAATTCAACATCCTTTCATGATAAACGTTCTAATGAATCTAGTAATAGAAGGAATGTTCCTTAACATAATAAAGACTATATATGTAGAGCCTATAGCCAACCTCATACTAAATGGGGAAAAACTGAAAACATTTCCTCTAAGTCAGGAATCTTATTCAACATAGTCTTGGAATTCCTAGCCAGAGCAATAAGAAAGGACGAAGAAATAAAAGGAAAGGAAGAAGTCAAAGTATCCCTATTTGCAGATGACATGGTCTTATACCTAAAAGATCTGAAAAACTCCACCAAAAAACTCCTAGACATAATAAACAACTTCAGCAAAGTAGCAGGATACAAAGTCAGTTTACAAAAATCAGTAGCCATTCTACATACTAAAAATGAACAGACTGAGAAAGAATATAGGAAAATAATTCCAGTTTCATTAATCTCAAAAAATAAAATACATATAAGTAAACTTAACAAAGGACTTGAAAATCCTCTCCAAGGAAAACTATAAACTATTGAAGAAAGAAATTGAAGACTACAGAAGATGGAAAGATCTCCCATTCTCATGGATTAGTAGAATCAATATTGTAAAAATGGCTATATGTCCAAAAGTAATATACATGTTCAATGCACTTCCCATCAAAATTCCCATGATGTTCATCATAGATATGGAAAAACCAACCTTAAAGTTCATCTGGAAGCACAAAAGACCACAAATAGCCAAAACAATACTCAAAAAGAGTATGCTAGAGGTATCACAGTATTTGTCTTCAAACTATACTACACAGCGATAGTAATAAAAACAACAGGGTACTGGCAGAAAATCAGACATGAAGACCAGTAGAATAAAGATTAAGACCCGATATGAATCCATGCAGTTATACCTATCTGATTTTTGACAAAGGTGACAAAAACATATGATGGAGAAAGGACAGCCTCTTCACAAACCTTGTTAGGAAAACTGAGAATCTGCATGCAGAAAACTGAAATTAGATCCATGTCTTTCACCCTGTACAAGTATCAATTTAAAGTGGATTAGGGACCTAATATAATAGCTGAAACTTTGAAGCTAGTGCAGGAAACATCAAGGGATGCACTGGAATTAATAGACATAGGCAATGACTTCCTAAATAGAACTCAAATGTCTCAGAAACTAAGAGAAAGGATTGACAAATGGGACGACACTAAATTTAAAAGTTTCTCCACAGCAAAAGAAATGGTTTCTAAATTGAAGAGGCTGTCTACAGAATGGGAAAATATCTTTGCCAGCTATATGTTTGATTAATAACCAGAATATATGGACAGCTCAAAATCTAAACTCTCCCCAAATCAATGACCCAATGGGCAAATGAACTAACAGAGCATTTTAAAAGGAAGAAGTCCAAATGGCCAAAAATACATGATGAAACGCCCAACATCCCTGGCAATAAAGGAAATGCAAATCAAAATGGAATGAATACCATCAAGAGCACAAACAACAAAAAAGTTGGCAAGGATATGGGGGAAAAGGAACCCTCATACACTGTTTTTGTGAATGTAGACTGGCAGAACCACTATGGAAAACACTTTGGAGGCTTCTCAAAAAACTAAAAATAGAACTGCCATATGATCCAGCAATTCTACTCTTAAGGGTATACCCAAAGGAATGTAAGACAGGTTACAAGAAAGGCACCTGCACACCCATGTTTATTGCAGCCTTATTCATAACAGCTAAGCTGTGGATGCCCCCACTACTGATGAATAGATTAAGAAAATGCAGAATTTTATTCAGCCGCAAAGGACAATGAAATTTTTTCTTTTTCAGGTAAATGGAGAACATCATCATAATTGAAGTTAGCCAGGTTCAGAAGACCATGGGCTGCATGTTTTCTCTCATTTGTGGAATATAGAACTAATACAAATGCAAGCAATATTATGAAAAACAGGTCAGGTCATGCTAAGGGGAGATCACATATGAGAGAGGGAAGGTAAAACAAGGAAGTTAAGATGATAAATATGGTTGATGTACTTCCTGTATAAAAAACTCCCTTTATATAAAAACGAGGATGTGGGGATAGGGGATAGGAGGGTGAATTTGGTGCAAATACTGTGTACACATGTATGTAAATGGCAAAATGAGACCTGTTAAAACTATTCCAGGAATTGAGGGAGGAATGATAAAGGAGAATGATGGAGGGGGTGAATTCAAGTATGATATATTTGATATTTTGAAAGAACTTTTGTAAATACCAAAAAGTAACCGAAGCACAAGAGTAAAAATAAATAAATAAATGAAGCCCTTAAAGAATAAATTGCAGAATATGTGTATAAAACAGAAGTGAACTTTTTAAAATAGAAATTCAGTATACAAAAACATCACATCTATTTCTTAAAAATTAACATTTATTAAATTAATAAAATTATTAATATATTCTTTAAAGTACAAGAATCATATTTCATATCTTTTTTGAAAACAGTACTTATAATGTGATCAAGAACTTTTAAAATTTCCCTATGTGGGGGTTTAAAGAGGAAATCAGTGTGGACTGCTGGCATGGTTTAAGTGGTACAGCACCTGTTAAGCCCTCAGTTTAAACCCCAGTACTGCCAAAAAACAGTAAATCAATCTACCAGCTATAACATTTTTGAATTTTAAAATTCTATTAGTACAAAGAAAAAAAACACAATCACAAACTGAAGGAAAGTTTGAAATGTATAAACTTTGCTTTTTGAAGAACTCACTTGGAATCTTCCACATTTTTAGGAAATCAGTCAGGACATTAACAAGACTGAAGAACTAAGCTGGTGCAGGTGGCTCATGCCTATGATCCTAGCTACTCAAGAGGCAGCAATCAGGAGGATCATGGTTTGAAGCCAACCTGGGCAAATAGTTCATGAGACCCTGTCTCAAAAAACCTTCACAAAAATGGGGCTGGTGGAGTGGCTTAAGGTGAGGGTTCTGAGTTCAAGCCCCAGCTTCACATTTGCTCCAAGTTTGAGACAGCATCTGTGATGTCCATCCTCTTCAATCCAGCTCTCTGCTGATGTAGCCTAGTGAGGCATATGCACCTAAGAATCTCTGGGAAACATTTCTGCTACTGCTGCTACTACTGGTTCCCAGTTGAGTGATTTCCCATAGCTGAGAATGCCCTGGGAGACCACAGAAGGCCTAAGGCAATTGCGCTTTTGGAGTGAATGTGGATGAGGCTGCTGTAAGCCCATGAAGCTGGGCTGTGACTGCTGAGACCCAAATGTTTTAGATATATGGGAGGTTATAGTGTACTTTGTGTTCTGTGCCTCCCTGTGTCCTTTCAGAGAGGAGAAGAGCCTCTTCCCTATCCTTGTGTTGTGAACACAGGTCACAAAGTAGTTTTCTGAGTCTGTGTGTGTATGTCTGTGTGTGTCTGTGTGTGTGTGTGAGAGAGAGAGAGAGAGACAGAGACAGAGAGAGAAAAAGAGACAGAGACAGACACTGCATGTTTTGCATGTTTGTTATTGTATTCTATTAAGACCATATTAAGGCCATTTCTTTTCCAAGCTCCCCCTTAATTAATCTCTTGGCCCAATTACCTGACCCTTCCTCTAGACATGCATATGTGTATTTCTGAATGCTGAAAGTTCTGATTCATTATGTATTTTGAAGCAGCCCTTACATAGGACAGTGTGAATCCACCTCTATATATCATTGCCAGTCAATCACAGAACTCCTGCTTTGCAATTAAAATGTATTATTGTGAACCTTAGGATTTTACAAAGAAGATACTGTGTATATGTGTGCAATTTAAAATATTAATACAATATCAAAGAGTACTATGTGGATCATGAAACCTACTAAGGTTTATTGGATATTTGTAGGGGAGAAGTTTTTATGAAACTTCATTATAATAAATATCACAATCTGAAATTCTTTTGTTTAAACAGGGAGTTATCAGAAAAATAAGATGGTTTCTCCATCTAAAGAAGGCACTAGATATACTAATTTAACTGGGAATGGTGGGAGGTGGGAATACAGGAGAATGATGGAAGGGTTGAATTTAAGTAAGATATATTTGATAAATTGTAAATACATTTGTACTCCACCCAAAACAACAATAAAAAAAATTCACAGCAGTTATTCCACTGGGCTGATACTGCCTATGATACCCAACTCCTTTCCTCCTTTGGAAAGTAAATAAAACTTTGCCTCTACTTTGAAAAAAAAAAGAATTGGGGTTCTATTGTTCTAGAATCTAGAGCTGGGGGTTGATGTCCTCACTCTAATCATTCAGTATTCTTTAAACCTTCAGCACATTACTCATCCATTCATTTCTTACCTGTATAATGAAGATGGTATTATTTCCTTCTCCATAGATATATTATGAGGATTAAATGCCTTTATTGGGAAAAGATTCTGGGGCAAAGTAAAATACACAGAGACCTGAAGTTTGTATGGAACTGTCCAGCAGAACTGTGGCTGAAATTAGACATGGGGATTTGTTACTCTTTTACTTATTCCCACCCTCCTCAAGGGAGGAAACAAAATGTGTGCTAATTTTAACAGATAAATGTCCTCTCAAGTTGATTATCTTTTAATATCCTTAACATGCTTGGATTCATTTTTCCTTCCAGTAAGCACTTCTTTCACATACAGTAAAATGTGTTAATATTTTAAAAAATGAAAAAAACCAGATTATTAATAACAGATTTTCATATTTGAAAGATAGATCCATTTGATTAAATAAAAATATAAATTAATTCTTGACAATAAGTAGAGTATTTCAAAGTTTCCACTGAACAGTGAGGCTTTTAAAGGCAACTTGAGATTACCCAAGATATGGGCAACAGTTAAATCTTTAGGGAGGTGTCTATTAGATTCTGGTTTATCTCTGACTCTATAAAGTTGTCTGGGGGTTTGTTGATCATTTTAACATTCTTGTTTACATCAATTTGATGATTTTAAAAATAGCATGCTATTACAGCATTACCTTCTTGAAAGCCCTCAATAACTCATAAGAAAGAAAGTGACACATTTCTTTAGGACACACACATGGATTACAGTTCCAATCCTTTAATCCACTGACATATCCATACCTTGACATGGTCAAGGACACACTTATTATTTATTTATTATTAACCTGTCTTACCACATAGTCCTTTACATATTCAATTTTACGATCTGATGCAATTGGAGTCTATGTCTCTTCTCATCCTACCAGGTCAGATCACAAGCCCCCACGAGACTATGTTCTATTTAGACTTGATTTACACTAAACCTCAACATATTTGAGTTCTTATAAACACTAATTTATGCTTTTATCTATTTTTACACTTGTATTTAAAAAGTTAAAATGCATTTTGAATGTTAATTTTTTATTTTAAAAATATGCTATTTGTTCTTATGTTAGATCCATTAGATTTTTGCTAGTCTGGTATCAATAAAGATGATCTTTTAAGCAATGTTCTATCTCCATTTTATACAATTTTTCACGAATTGAGAAGGTATAGCCCTTTCCAGTTACCTACAACCTTTAACTTTTGCTGAGCTGTGGGTTAAGATATGAAAAAAGGCATTTTGACTAAAAGCCTAACTAGAGAGTCCATACTCTGTACTTTCAGTTCAAAATCTCATGGAACAATATTTGATTTCATTTCTTATATTAAGGGTATAACTTCCTCATGTACAAAATCCCTTGACACTATACCAATTCAAACCTCAGATTTTGGATAATTGAGAGTTTATAGTAACTAGAAATTGAAGGTTTCCTATGAGAATATTTGTTTCTCTTAGTTAAAAAAAAGGCCAAATTAAATTTTTTTTTCAATTTTTTCAAGTTTCCTTTGTTTCAGCAATTCTGCTTCTCACATTGGCCAATGTAAGCAAATAGGGGAAAATTATTTTAGAATTACAAATTGATGACCAACACAAGTTATCACACATGGTCAGGCATGCACACTTCTGTGGGCAGAAGTGCCATACCTCCTTTCCAAAAAACAAAATTTTACAGCAGAAGAATCAGTGAGTATCTTATGTTCTTCCCCTCACCCTACAGATGACCTTTTGTAGGAGAACTTTTCTACCTACTGAGTCTTGAATAGTTTGGCAGCTCTTTTAGTTTTTAAAATGAGGGAAGTAAAACTTCCTCAAAAGACAAATAGGGATTAAAGAGACCTCACACCTAAATATAAAAGACCTCAAATAAGGGCAAACAATTACCTTTTCCTTCCTTTAAGTATTTAGCCATTATCTCAGTATAAATTAAATGATTCCCACAAGAACTAAATAAAAGAGTAAGATTTCTTTCATAGCTCTTTTAAAACATGATGATATTTTTGTCAGGAAAAGTAGCAAAGAGATCTTAAACTCCCTGCCCTCAGTGAGGAAATGTGAAGTTGCTTTCATTTCTATTGGCATTTTAGTGAGCAGACTCTCTTCACTCTAAACTGGAGGTCACAATTTGTTTTGAATTTGAGCTGGAAATAAGATAATAAGTATTGCCTAGGGCTTTATGGAATGCCTTTTATATTTGAATTAGATTAGACAGTGAGAAACTACTGCAAATCCTTTATTATTTTGTTTTTAAGCCCTAAAATTCAAAAAGGAATGCACACAGGTAAAGTACATTTAAAAGATTATTATTTTACCATAAGAGCCCCCAAATTTTTCCTATATTTTTCAATTTATATAGGAAATAAACAAAAATCTTCCTTGTTTATTAAATCTGTTTTTTCTTTAAAAAATTATAGCTTTGTGCTGTCATAGGTTATCATTTTTACTGCAAAGCGGGCTAGAGGTATAAACTTTAGTGTTATTAGAGAAAAAGTTTTATTTTTTCCTTTTCATTAGAAAAATTCATGTTAATTATTCTTCTGCACCTGCCTAATGGGGTTGAAGTAATTCAATTGTCATATTGTTGTAGATTGTTGCTTTGTGTAATGTATCACCCCTGCTGTTCCATTAAAAAATTCTATACTCTTCCATTATTCAGCAAGGCCTAATGATTATTCCAGCATTTGTACATGCTGCACTGTTATTTTCATTTTAATTGACTTCACTTTTTTAATTAAGCACATTGATTTTAACACTATTGTTGACAAGCTTGGTTTTGTCATTATCAGTATTTATTTCTGTGTGTATTCCCTGACTATGGATGTTTTATTTAGATTTATTATAAATGATAAGAGCAATACACACATTGAAGTTTATCATCAACTTCAACATGAATTCATGCCACATATTATTTATATATTCTGGTCTGAAGAATATTCTAAAGGACAAGTTATTCAGTTCAAAGTACCTTTGAAAACCATGTTATTAAGTCTTTAGTTTCAAATTTTAAAATACAGATTTGATGATTTTTTAATGTATAATAAATTTTCAATGGAAAGAACTGTTTTTCTCAATCAATTAAATATAATCACATGAGATAAAACACATACGATGATACAGTGCTTTCTGTTTTTAGTGAGAAAAAAATTGTTTCCATATGTTTGAAAAATTAGTCATTTACAGTAATCCTTCATTTTGAAGAATAGTTTTATTGTTCAAATGAAAAATTTCTGCATTATTTATTAAAAGTAAATCTTTTGAAAATATTTATTTATCATAGACAGTGTGCTCTTTTAAGTATAGCAAAGTACACTGAAAGAAAATAACAAAACCCTTGTGAAACCCACTGACATGTCTCCTTTTTGATTGATATATCACTCATTCATCAAACATAAGAAAAAGAAGAAAGGATCATAAAATAATTCAAGTTTTATTTATCCGAGATGTAGAAATTGTTAAGTTGCTGGAGTGAGAATAAAATAATGGTATGTCATATGAAGAGTGAGGGTTTCAATGCTTTTAAAACTACATAAAGTATTTTATGTTTTTCACATGCTGTGAACACAATCTGCCAAAAATATGGTTTATCAAATTCTATATATGGTATAGATGCATCTTATTATGGTCATTTATGTATTGTTAGTAGACATGAATGAATGAATGAATGAATGAATGAGTGAATGGGAGGGCAAATGAATAGGCCACATGCGATTTGGCTGCCATTTGTTCATTTGAGGGATGAAGGACAAAGATTAGAAGTGGGCCCTTCTACCCTTGTTTGGTGCAGTTTCATCGTAGCAGTTGGGATTGTTGATGAGCCTGATGCCTGGGATTTGTTTCACCTCTCCTTCTGCTTTGGTGTGCCTAACCCAGCTCTATTAGCATAACTTCCATTCCCAATTGACAATATGAATAAAAGATGACTGGTGTGACCTCGGAAAGTGCCAAGGTAATGTTGATGTAATGAGCCCAATATTCACTGTTTTATGCATAGCAATCTTAATAAAAGGTTAAGCAGCATTTTAACGCATGTTACCTTGATGTCTCTCTGACTCACTTCACTTTTTCATTCACTGTTGCTCCTTTGAGAATCACCAGTAATCAAGTCTTTGTTTTCTTTTTTACACATTGTCAGTCCTTTATTTAAGTAAGCACCAAACGAAACAAGGCAAACAAACAAAAAAAGTTTTGCTTTTCTTGTTTTCTCCATGTCAAAAAATTTTCTTTCAATTGGTATTGCTGTTCACAAAGTAGACATTACTGCATATCTTATGACTTGAACATCCCATTTTAATATTCAGAATTCTGCTACCACCAATTTGTCTTCTTGGTTTTCTACATTTTTTCCTGAGAGTGAAAATCTAAAATATAATCTTATTATTGGAAGTTCCTCAATACTTGCATTGTATTGCATTTTGTCTTTTTCACCCTGGCATATTTCAAAGACCTATTATATATAGAATTCTTCAATGCAGATGCCCTTATTAACTTTCTCTAAAAAGTCCAATGAAAAGAACCAGAAATGCATGAAGGAAACAGTCAAGGAATCCTCTGTTTCTGAATCTTTCTGACCAAAACAACACAAGTCACTTTAAGTTTTCATCACTCTTCTGTGTAAATAGGTGTGTAATAGATAGGAGGGAAAAGGAAGATGAGAATAATAGCAGGCAAACATCTAAAGTAATATCACACCTTGCCAGCAATATCTTTTATTATATTTTTTTTCCTTAAAAGCAGAAGCACAACTGGACTAACATTCAACCTCTTAATGACAAAGAGAAAATTGTGTGCTTTTTATACTTCTTTTAAACAGGAAATCACAGTGCTCTTTTAATATTATTCTTTGCTTTTGTGTAAGGTCTGTTTCTTACATGATCTGGAAATCTGACAATATGTTAACAAATAACACTGCATCTTTGGAGTTTATAGGTAAATTTAAAAAATCATTTTAAAAAAGCAATGGCTGAAATTTCTTACCATTTCAAATCTCAGATTTACTGCTTGACATTTTGGTTCTGTCATTCTGCATTTTGAAGAGGTTATGGTGAGATAACAAAAGGATATAAAATGATTGCCATGCTGCCTTGGTAATTTCATGTCTTGTGGGGCATTGCATATCCAACATAACAGAAGTGATCTAATGTAAGCTGGTGACGTCAGAGTAGGCACTTGTCATAAATATGAAAAGATAGTTCAGGTATATCAAGATTCAGAACAAGTCAGACCACGTTTCTTGGGGTTTTGTCTTAGAAGGAAATAATCCACCCCTCAGATCTGCAGCCTAATAGAATATTTGAATAATGATAAAATCACTCAGAATTCTTAATTTCTACTGAAGACTCATGGGTGAATTATTTTTTTAAAGACAATTCTAACACTACATTTTTTCACCTTTCAATCTGACAGTGAGTTAATGAAGTTTCTTGCATATGGAAAAATGAAGGAAAATGGATACACTTTTAATGATGATTAAGGTAGTATTTGATGTTTAAAAGAGCAGTAGAGAACAGGTGGGGGGTCTTTAATGCACTGTGATATGGATTAATATGCTACTGACAGAGGGATGATGAGGAAGACAAGTAGATATGAACAAAGCCCCACAAAAACCGAACCTTGAGATTGCCAGAGGAAAAAAAGTCACTGACTGTTTGAAAAACTAAAACAGATGTCAGATGCAAGCAGCTGTGGCCTGGGAAATGCAACAAAATTCCAATATTCAAATTGCTTCTCTAGATATAACCTGCTTGATATTACAGTTTCAGATTTGATCTGGGCTGCCAGTGAACCATCTGTGTAAAATGAAAGTTATCTGCTGATGCTGTCCATACAGGTATGCATCAGCATCCTTTGGTTCAAGAAAGAATACTGTTGAGTTGTTTTCCGGCCAGCTTGTCAGAAAAGTATTATAGTAATTAACCCTAGTTGTTAAAACTGTGAACACCAGAATAAAAGAGGTTAAAGAAGTGCTCGTCTCATTGTTTAAAGACAATTAGGCAGCAGGGAGGAACTGATGCATTCTAAGTTTAGATTCATAATGGATAATGGGGTATTCTAGGTACAAGTTAAAATTGGATGAGAATATTGGGGAAATTACATTCTAACACCAGTAACAAGAGGATACTAAATCTTGTACCTTGTGAGAATGGTACAAATGTACAGTAGGTTAACAAATTATTAGGCAAATTGTGAACTTAAAAAATTCAAAACCACAAGCACAAGAATAATTCCCTGGAGAATCAGAGAAAACACTTTTTATTTTATTCAGCTATGTGTTGGATAAAATAAGCATATGTAGATGCTAAAAAGTTGCTCACAAATAGGTCAGCTTGTGGCGGAAGTCTTTCATAATTCAAGATACATCAGTCTTAGCAGTAGCTGAGAATAAGAGAAAGTAATCAAAAGTGACCCAAACCACAATACCAGAGTTTCCAGATGGTATAGAAAAAAGTCCATAATTTATGATTGACAGTGCAGTAAATAAATCTAAAACAATAGGCGTGGATGGAGAAGCAGTCACAGCTGACCAAAAGAGCAGTTGTAATGCAACCCTCAGAAAGCTTGGTGCCAGAAGTGATTGACATAGTCCTCAAATCAATTTCCTAGGGTGCAGACACTCAAGTACTCAATCTGATTCTGTATGCTGTACGATATTTGGATTATACAGCTGCTTCTAATTCAGATAGCTTAGCTCAATGTGAATTCAATTCAGGGAACTGTGGAAGTGAACAGTAATCATTTGGGCTTCCTTTCTGCAAGTTTACTATGTTTTCGTTAAGTTATTCCACTTTTGGAACTACATACATTTCATATTAATTGTTTAACATTTAGCTGATATTTCTTCTCTTCCTCTGTCACCTAACTCAATTACATCCATGAAATCTAAAATCTTTCCTCACAACGTACCAGTGAGATACTGTTTCAGGACAAGAAATGACCATATATAGTATGGCAGTCTTTTCATTGACTCCAGAATGAGCCAGTTGACTGTAAATGTGTCATACCTCTACAGAGGAAGATTAATTAATTCATTGTTCCTGTATTTCAAATTAATGCACTTATTTAAAGATAAGATTAAATCTTTTGCCACAAATAATTTCATTGATATTCATTCATTCATGTAATGTGAGCAGCCCACTGGATACTTGATTAGACACTGGGTTATGGAGATAAGGCACTTCAAAAAAATCATGGCCTAGTGAACTGAAAAGATAGGTAAAAAAAATCATGAGAAAAGAATTACGAAGAAAGCATAAAGGTCAGGAGCAGGAATAGAGGAAATTCCCCCAGCTGCGGGTGGGGTAGGATTTCAGGAAAAGTTTGAGAAGAATTTTGGATATACCATTAAGATTTGAAAGATGAGAAAAAAAATGGCAGGTTGAGAAAGGACTGATAATATTCCAAGAAGGCCCAACATCAGAAAGACTGTGGCATTTTCAGATAAACACATACTCTTCATTTTAGCTTGAACAGAGGGTTTGTCAGTGAAGAGCATAGGAAGTGAAAGAAAAGGGATAGATGGCAAAGGAGCAGGGATAGGAAATACTATAAAGCTTACAAAACACTTCCCCTCACTACCTTTGACTTGATGCTCACACACCCTGTGGAAACATGATTTCCCCTATTTGAAAATGAGGAAGGATCAAAGCTGAAAGAAAATTAGTCATTTAATCAATGTCTCAAAGAAGGAATTAGGCATAGCTATGTCTGCTTTAAAGACCACAGTTAGAATATAGCATCATATGACTTCTCAACTAAGGGATTTCTGCAATACTATGGTCAGCCACTAATGAGAACATTCAAGTTTACAGAAAACAGAGAGGTGATGAGGGGTCTGACAGCATCATGCAAGAAAGAGAGGTGAAGCAGAAAGAGTGAGTGAGATTAAAGGTCGAAGGAAAGGAGGAGAAAATAACATACCTTGATTTCAAAACACTACAAAAGCTGGTCAGTTCCCTTTGGGAGTAGATGGATAGGAAGAATTCCACAAGGCTACAGAGTCAACAGGATTACTATTGTTGCAAAAGATCTTTGTAAGAGCAAACTAGAAGATGATAAATCACATCACTAATGAGCTATTTGTTTGCTATTAATTTAGTATTTCATTGTTAGCAATAAGAAACCTGAAGAGTCAGAATAAGAAGATAGCAAGTTATTTATGGGTGCAAACTGAAGCATCGTCAAGGGCAGAGATGGAAACCAAGAACTAGGATGGGACCAAAGTAGGTGGTAAGGAAGCAGTGAGGACAAAAGAACAATGACAGGATTTTTGATCCAGAAAGCATTTTGAGAAACAAATGAAAAAGAATAATAAAGGAAACAGTATAACTCACAAAAGGATCAAAACAAGAGGGAAAAACAGTTAAAATGAGAAGAAATTAAAGTTAAAAAACAGCTAACAACAATTAAAGATTTTTTTAAATAAAATTCATCTTGTATATTTTTATAAAGTACTTCCATTATAGATAAAACCCAAAAGAATTGTAGAATAAAAAGAAAAATGTCTCTATTTGTCTAAACAACCAGTTTACATTTTGATATACTTCTTTCCAGTCATTTTTCTCCACTTTTACATAATTGTGGTAATAACGTTGGAAATTTTCATTCTTGTTTATTCTAGTATTTTAGAATAAACATTTGCAATACTATATAATCAATATTTATAGGCATTTCTTTTTGAACATAGTTTGATGCCATTGGAAAATACCTACTGTTACTTATTTTTGAAAATAAATAGCTTAGTTAGTGGATAATTTCCAAATACATGAGTTACCTAGTTTAATGTATTTTAATTTAAATTTTTTATGGCCATAGAAAAACTACTTTATTTCAAAGTTAAGAGATACGTTAGCATAAATAATATTGTTAGTTAGTTAACAAATGATTGAATCACAAACTGTATGCATAAGTATTTTCAGTTCTGTCCAGTAATTTAAATAATATAGATACCTATTTTTCTACTCTCCTTGAATTTTATGAAGACAATGCAGAGGCAGGTTGGAATTCACATCATGATAGGTCATCTATGTCATCCACATCCACATAAATGGTCTCTGTTTTGAATCAAGCCATCTATAAGGAGAAAAAGATGTGCTGAGAGGGAATGCATAAACTTCACTTTTATTGAAGAAATGTAAGAACAACACACAAATTAGTTGGTGTTGAAAAACAATTCACCACCTTTTTTGTAAAACATTTGGGAACACGTCAATTTTTGTAATATCTCAGTAGCTACTGGTTCAAATATATTGACACTCATATTTCACAGGAATTTGTAACTGTTGAAGATGCAGTTGATCAAGTTAATTTTGTCTAGTTCTAAAGCAAGTTTAATTTATCACGATTACAATAAACTATTGCCAAAATTAACTAAATATTATCTTTCTGTCTTTATATTAGTTAAATTATTATTTCAAATTAAGTTTTAATGCACTATGTTAGATTCGTCTTTATCTAGCATAAAGTAATGTATCAGAGGGAGAGAATGACAACACAGTATTTTTTGCAAGTGAGGCTGAAATGACTCTTTTGAAATCTCCAAAGGTGACAAGTGAGTGAAATAATAATCCAGTTACAGTGTTTCCATTGTAATGCACTATAAAAAATAGGGCTATTCAAACTATAGTGCTATGCATTTGGGGAAACACGGAATCATTTGGATTATTTGGAGTAGTTTCCAAACAATTTCTCCAGTTTCAGATGGAGAGGTTTATTTATTAAAAAGATACCTTTAAAATATATTCTCTATAGAATTCCATTGATATAAAATATTTCACTACATTAGTTCATTTAGCAAAATTTGTTCCTGTTACATCCCAATTACTGAGTAAACAGAAGTGAACAAAATAAGCAGAGCCTCTGCCTTTCAGCAACTTTGACATGAGACATTTTCAAAAATTCTTTCAAAATTCCCCCAAATAGTCAACTTTATTATACCATCCACTAACAAAGAACATGAGCTGTACTTTCTTGACCCATGCATATGTTCAATAAATTGGCTGGCTTGAGTGAAAAAGAGGGAGGACTGCCGTTTAGTGTTTTATGTGAGAATAAGTAAAAAATGGCAAACAAGAAGAAGGATTTCTTTTTGGCTTATAATACTTCCTATGTGTTGGTTTTAATTCACATTGCCTTTTTCTTTCAAGTGAATATCTTAAGTTCTAAAGCCTAGGAGCAATGTAACATTTTTGATGGAAATAAGAATAAAGTAATCATCTTTTCTGTCCAGCTGGCATAATACATTAATTTATGTGAGCTAGATAACTAAGCTTAACACCACCCCCAACTGCTAATGTCTGGTTTCAGAAAGCATCATTCATCAGAAAGTAACTAAACATTTTTTAGTGATCCTGCTACCAGGTCTGATTGTTGAATCGATTCATAATCTTCCTGCTGCTAATGGGGTATGCTTCAAAATAAGGACATGAAAACCTTTTTTGATTCATCTATCCTACTTCTGCTTCAGGCAGTGTACTTCAAGATTTTACCACTGCTGAATAATCCAACTTCATTAAAGAAAGAGTTAATTCAATTATGGTACTGTTCAAATGTACAGTTTGAGTAAAGAATGACACTTGCTTTTTCTACACTGCATAAATGTGTCTATGAGTAATTTGAAAATACACACATTCTACCATTATTATGAAATTAACATGTTGTATAGAAAAAAATGTAATCTTTGATAATAACCCAAGTAATTATGAGTGAACATGCTGATGTAATGCATGTGAGATTTAATTTTCTTGAAATAAGAAGCCTGTCATATATTCCACACTGGGGAGCAGGAGGTTACCGGGTTGGTCTACAAAAAGACAAGGGCCTAGAAAAAATGTCAAAGTTGGAAGAACTAAAAATTTTCAAGATTCATGACTTATATATTTTTGCTGAGTATCAGCCCACAAGGAAGACTTTTCAGAATTACTTGATGTTAGGGTAGCAGTGGAGAAGATGGCAGTGACAAAGATAAAAAAGGAACACTTCCCTTATTTTGAAGTAGACTTTATTTTTTTTTGTCTTTAAAAAGATAGTGCTTACCCTGGAGCAGAGGGCAAGTTTGTTCTATGCCCAATATAATAAGAATAATGTGTCCCTCTGGGACAAAGATTGGGAAAGTTCGCTTGATAAAAGGTTTGAGTTTCCTAGCTCAAGATTCCTCAGCTGTGATGTAAATTCACTGTGTGTGCAAAGGGACCCCAGGGGCAGGAGGAGCCTTAGGTAAAGCTCATACGTCTGCTGTGCCATGAATAACAATATTGTAAGATACATGGAAGTTGCAAGTTAACTTATTGGGTATAAAAAGCATAAAATCTCAAACCCTTCACAGTCTTGTGGAATTTGGCGGGAGGAAGGGGGTGTTATGTAAGCAAAAGTTTTTATTTTCCAAAATAAAACAGTTTATTACATTTTCCTAGTATTTTGAATTTTCCCTTCTTTTCTTTCACCTTTTCATTCATGTCTTCTTGTATACTTCATTTTTTTCACATCAGATTGGTAACATTTTCTGCACCATCCATACCACTCTCTAAGCTCATGTGGGTCCTTGCTAGCACTTTAACTAGACCAATGTGCGTTTTCACACTGTTCTCTACTGTACCCTCAAAATACCAACTGTAAACAGCTTGGTTGGGTTACAGTTGTTTCCCCTCATGAATAGAAGTGAAATGGCTCCATGTACTCTGAGCAGGCTCTGCGGGGCTCTTGTCAAGGACCCAGGTGGCCTAGACAGGACCACCTTTGGGTAGAGTTTCTTATGGCTATGGGAGTACGTAGCCAGAAGATGGGCCATGTGTCTTTCAGATCCCTTTTTTTTTGAAGTTTCTTTTTTTTTATTATTATTGTTTTTATTATTCATATGTGCATACAACGCTTGGGTCATTTCTCCCCCCTGCCCCCACCCCCTCCACACCCAGCAGAAACTACTCCTCCCCCACTGCCCCTCCTCCCTGTCCCCCCCACCCCCTCCCTTACCACCCATTCTGTCCCCTCCCTGTCCCCCCCATCCCCTCCATACCCAGCAGAAACTACTTCGCCCTTATCTCTAATTTTGTTGAAGAGAGAGTATAAGCCATAATAGGAAGGACCAAGGGTTTTTGCTAGTTGAGATCAGGATAGCTACAAGGAGTTGACTTACATTAATTTCCTGTGCGTGTACCTTCTAGATTAATTCTCAGATTATTACAGTTTTTTTCTTTTAATTCCATGATCAAGAAGATCCAAATGTTCTGTAGAATATAAATACATGGTACTAGGAACTGGAAGCAAAGTCCCTTTTGACGAAAACTCCTTGTGTGGGTGCACATTTGACTACAGGAACCACATGTCAAGTCATACTTGAGGAATTCCTCTCCCTAAAAGAGGACATCAATGTCACCTTCAGGTGATTCACATAAGGAGATTCAGAATATAAAAATGTGATTCTGAAATTCCCTAAAGCTGACTATAAAAGTATAAAACATTTTACAGCTCAGAAAACACTGGCCCCTTGGTTTTCAGTCCTCAGTACAGACATTGTGGAGGAGTTTCAAACATCATGCTTCTCAGTGTGGCATGATATTAAATTAAGTCAGTGTGTGAAATCTCTGCAGAAAATAGGTGGGAGAACGGATGCAATTTTATTCTGCCAAATAATTCCTTTGAGCCCCAAAAATAAGCACTAGCCACGGGTCTGAATAAAACCAAGGTGATTCTAATCAGAACATTCTATGAAGTAATTTTATATGCTTAGGCAATTCTTTCAGTTTTTTTCTGGTTTTGTCTTCCAGAGACTCTGTTGAATTTCCCACAGGCAGATATTATGCTCTTTAAGCAGTTCAGAGATTATTGATTCAGGAAGGCAAAAAAGAAGGTAAAGATGATGATAGGAAAGACATAGAGCCCATAAAATAGCCCTCAGAGTCTATGCTCCAAGACCAGATTAAATAGGCCTTAATATGAGTAGTGGTTAGTTGAGTAGTTCCCAAACAAAAATCCAGTGGGTAAGCATCCATTTAGTTTCACTGTATTACACATTAGAGCAAAAGATCATCACAATGATAAATTCCAAGGTGCTTATAAGTAGAAATGGAGATTGTAAGAAACATAAGATGACAAAACACTTTGATGGGTCCAGTAATTTCTTAACTTTTATTCAAGGTCAGATTTATTTAGGTTCTTTGATAAATGCATTTTCCCTTCATCTAATACCAGGAACCCTCAGTATACTCCCAGCACAAGATCAAAGCATGATCCCAGCACATGAATGACTGAAGAATTCCCTATCAATTTAAGCACAAAGACTCTGGGAATTTACCCATAAAGCAGAGAATGCCCTTCTAAATTAAATGTATTATGTGTTGGATCTTATCCTGATGAATTTCACTTCTATAATTTCCCATTTAAAAGCAACAATTATAATCAAGGTCATGACATTTCTTTCCAACAACACATAACTGATTCTTCACTTCTGTTTTGTTTTGAAAATGCAAAAGAAGCATTCAGGGGCTAAATATCAATATCATGAAAAATGGAAAGATATCAGGGAGAACCATTTACAGCCAACTGTGTGCTTGCCCTAAGAGCTGGTTACACAGCTCAGCAAATACACGGCATGCACTTGTCTAGAGGAAGATGGACTGCAAATAAATTATTAAGCTTTCTCTACTAGTCTATGGGACATTTTCACATAGACTGCAATGCGTGTCATCACATACAGCAAAAGGATAAACAGGCATGGAACAGCTTGAGAAAAATTGATAGTGACTGTTACATCCTTATTCATAACCACTTCTTTTCACATTAAGAGAGCTTCAAACAGCAATTTCTATAATAATCCTGTGGAACCTTTTGTAGATCTCCAAAATCACCAAGCCCCCTGCCCCTCCAAAAAAACCCAAATTGCTATCACTATCACCACTACTACCACAACAAAAACAAATGAATAAAACAATACTGTTTAAAAACTAAGAGTTTAAATTTTCTGACTCAGATATTTATTGAATAGCCCAACCAGACTGTGTTATAAGGAAGGTGAGTTAAAGTATACAGTTGGCTAGAAGGTACAACATGAAAACTTATTCTCTTATTACTTTTTGCTAAGAACATCTGGATGGTTCTTTCATTCTTCTGAACAGTTCTGTTGCCACTCAGTCAGCAGATGTCTATTTGCCTCTGCCTACGCTAACAAAAGAAAATTCTTTGAGGTTAGTGTAAAAATAAGACTTGAAGCAAACATTTTTTCTATCTTAAAAAAGAGTAGTAGCAGCTATTTGAGGTGATGAATAAATGGGTCCACAGGTCTAAGACTCCCCTAGGAAAAAAAAGAAAGAAAAAAAAAGGGAAAAACTCTGTGCTTTCATGCAAAAAAAGTGAGTCAGGGTTGCAAGTTGTAAGCATATAAAAACAGAAAGTTTAGGGAGCCTGTCCTTTCCATGAATCGCAGTGAAAGTCATTCAAAAGAAATTTGTGGGCAGTTCAAGCCTCAACTCAGAGTAAGTCAACAAGAGTTGAATTTATGTACTGCCATCTGCATCCACCTTTCTGCAAGGGAGCATATGCTCAGAAAATAATTTGTAGAGTGTCTGGCCCACAATATTTATCCTACATATCTAATTTGAATCTACATATGCATGAGAAATTCAGAAGGTTTTATTTTATTTTCTAAAATTCTGGCCTATGTATGAAAACCTACTTTTGGTTTAAATAGTACATTTATATAAAGGAAGTGGTCAATTGTTATAACATCACAAGGTATGAGAAGAGTTATGCTGTTCCCCCTTGCAGGTAGCTCTAGAAATATCAGAATGAAATCTAAACTTTAAATTTTTTAGCATGACTCCCTCACCCACCCGCCCTCCCCCTCATAGCCACTTATCCACTGGACAAATGTATCAAATTAAATGACTGGAGATTGTACCTACAGAACTTTCCACCTTCACTAGCATCAGCATGTGGTTCTGTAGCTTCTTTGGGAGGGCACAAAAAAAGTATATGAAACTATAACACTGTAGATACCTCTTGATGTTCTGAGATGCCTGCTTTTTCCTTACTAGTAGCTCAGTCAAAAGCTGGTTCAGTGGATGTGGCTTACCTTAGTAGAAGAACTGCTAAGAATAGAGGCTGAGCCCTGAGTTTTTCTGGACCAAGGCTTTCCCACTGTGTCTCTGCATCTCTGAAAACTGAACTGTTCATTCTGCATCCTTTCCAGCTCCACATGGCTTGAACACTCTGCTACCATCAGATCTAGGTGACTTTACATCTGTCTGCTTCTCAGCTAATAAATTTTTATCCTTGAATCCTAGAGTGTGTGCATACCTTGTGGTGTAGGTGATGTGTGTGTGTGTGTGTGTGTGTGTGTGACAAAATAGGAAAAACCTAAGTCAATGACTGATTTCTTTTCCACTGAAGTTCAGAGGCTGCTGTCCTAGGCACCCAGTCCTAGTCTTCCATCAGAACAGGTTGTGCTCTCTTTTTTCTAAACTGTCCCAGGACTGTCAATCTTGTTGGTCTTGTTTGTAACAGAAACCAGGTATGTCTGTGCTTGTGTTTAATTCTACTTTAATTTTAATAGAGAAAAAGAAACAGTGTTCTGTAAGGAAGTTTTCTAAGTGCTTTATAGATAGTAATTCTTTTACTCTTCGTAACAACCTTATGGGATATAATTATTCCCATTTTAAAGATGAAGAAGTTAGCCACAAAGTAAATACTTTGTCCATGGTCAGTCAGTCAGGAAGTGTCAAAGTTGGACCCAGGTGGTCTGGTTCTTCACTTCCAGTTTATGATGACTCATACTGTGCTTTACTACTCCCTACACTACCTTTCAAGGAGGTCTTTTCATTTTCCTGTTCTCTGCCTGAGGCTTCTCTCCCTAGAAGTAACCACTGTGTTCTGTTCCTTGAGAATACTTTTGGAATTATTTTATGTAAATATTAGTCAATATAGCATATGTACTTTTTCCCTTTTTGAACAGAAACGTTAGCTAACTAAGTACATCATTTAACATCTTGGGTCTATTTTTCCTTATGATTTTGCAGTTCTTTTATATAAGTTTAGAAAACATTACTTGTTTATTTTTTAATTGACTGAATGTTTTTCTCATATATGAGTGCAACAAATTTACTTGACCAATCTTCAATAAAATTATGTAATTAAGTTGTTGTAAATCATTTGCTGTGCATAATGCCTTACACATCAGGTTGCACATCTGTGAATATTTCAGTTAAATAAATTTCTAGAGATGGAATATCTTCATTTTAAATTTTTAGTGCCAAATCATCCTTTATAGGGAGTTGTACTAATTTTTTACAGTCCCATGAGCAGTGTGTGAGCATTTCTTCCATACAGTGCATCCTTGGACTCTGCCAATGTAAATTTGGGTCTTTGTCAACTTGATAGGTGAAAACAGTATCGCATAGTTTTAATCTGAGCTTATATTTTATTAAGTTATGTTTTCTTTTCTATAAATTGATTTTTATGTTTCCTACTTTTTCTTTTGTCTTCCTTCTCAGACTTTTACTTATGGATTTGTATAAATCTTCCATATTGAACTGCTCGCTCTTCAATATTATCTAAATTGCTATTATTCTTTCTTGGATTGCTATTTACCTTTTGACTTTATTTATCTTGAGTCATAAAGAAATCATTGGGTTCAGTAGAGTGAATAAATCATTTGTTTTACTGACTTCAGGGATTTATTCCATAGTTAGAAAATCATTACTTTCTTGAAGGTAAAAAAAATTCTATTATTTCTTACTAATTTATAGTTGCATTTTTTATTTTTGCTTTTCCATCTTTGATCCACCTGGAATGTATTTCTGAATAAAAAAGAGTCAAGATCCACCTTTTTTGTTTGTTTCTTTACTTAAACAGCTATCCTGTTCTTTTTCTATCCCAGTATTTTAAAATCATATTACTATTCCATTCTGAAATATTAATTATATCATAAATTTTTATATAGGTCCATTGGTATATTTTCTACTTGTTACATTAATTCATGTATTTATGTACCAATATAAAGATATTTTAATTGTTACCATTTTATACTTGCAGAACAAGTAATTTTCCATGACTCTTCTTCAGACTTTTGGACATTGGTGCTAGTTCAAATTTTCTGTATGAGTTTAAAAATTAAATTGTACAATTTAAAAATGATTGCATTAGTATTTTGTTGGTCATATTAACTTCATACATTACACTTAATATCCCTCCCTCCAAAATAAGACTTTCTATTTAAGTTTCCTTCTATGTCCTATAGTAATATTTTATAGTTTTTTATAGAGATCTTAAATATTTCTTTCTATGTTATTCCTTATTTCATGTATGTTGACACCATCAAATTTTTAGGCTTTTCTTCTAAGTGGCTGCGCATTTTGAAAATATGGATGCTGTTGGTTTCTATATTATTTTTCTTTTATTTATTTCTTGACTTCTATTAATTAATAACATATTTTGCTGGTTGCCTTTTCTTCCCTGCACTTTTATATCTTTGCTTTCTGTTTGCCACTTATAAATACACTTACTTTATTAAATTTTTAAATTCCTGAATAGTGTTTGATCACAATTTTTATATGTGCTGTAGCTAGTTTTTTTTCTTTTTAAATGTTCTTTGTCACTTGTTTTTCTCTTATTGCCTTTGATTTGCATGTGACTGTGTACATACTTTCATGTGTGATCTTTCTATAAATTGTATTTTTAAAAATAATACTGACTATTGAGGACTATAACTTCTTTATCAGCCATTTTTCAGAGATTTCTTTCACAGAATGTCAAGGTCATATATCAGAGAATTATGGTGTAATCTTCTTCATTTTACCCATTATTTTATTGTAGGCTCCAATTTGCTATGATTAAATGGCTCACAGAATGGAAATTCATTTGTATGGCTTATTGACAGGTGTTTTTCTGCATATATGGCTTAACTCTGTGATTCTTCATTTTTCTGTAGGATCAAACCAAATCCAGTTATGTTTATCAGTTCACACAGGTCTTTCCTCAAGTCACTGTACTATTTCTGCTTATGGTTCTTACTTTTATAAAGTCAGTACTCTGGATAAGTACAGCGTTTCAGAGCTTCCTATGATATGTTGTAATGACCATCTTCTCAATGTATGCTCTCAAGCCATTATTTAATTTTCACTATCTTTGGAGTCATTGCTCCGATTTTCTATTTCAAACTTTTGGCTGTCTTCTAGTTGGTTTGAAGATCAAAAATGTATTTCTGTGTCACATTTTCTTTGTCATTTTGTTTTATTTTCCATGAGGATAAAATAATGCCAAATGTACTTCACCCCACCTGACATCTTATGAACTGAAAGTCCAGGTTATTTGGTAAAGTGACACAAATCCCAAAGTAATAATACAAATCCTATTAATACATAAATATTTTTAGTATTAAATAGATTAGCAGATTTAAAACTATAAGACAGGGTAGTAATTTCTTTTTTAGACAGAACGTTTTGACTTATTAAACAAATAGTGCAAATAGTAGCAGAATGCCTTTTATGTTCAAGTAGTGGTAGACATAAAATAAAAATGAAAATTGTTAGTACATCCTGCTTTTCTTAAAGCCCTTACACATTGTGGGAAAGAGGTATTAAAATCTAATGCAAGACTATGGAGGAGTGTCACTTGACGCAACTGAAGATGAGTGTTAGAAGAGGTAGAAGTTAAATTGAGTCATGACGAATGAATAATAGTCAGCAGGAACAACAAGAAAGAATTAAGAGAAACAATTTCTTATCTGATCAGAGACATAAAAGCAAAAAAAAAAAAAACCATGAGCTTCACGTCCAAGGCATGTTTGCTTTAGAATTTATATGTCATGACCATCTCTCTGAAACATATTTTTTTCTGTTTTGTATTTAAGATGTTCTCAGGATAAACATGTGTCCTTTTCCCAGCTGCAATAATAAAATAAAAAGTTATATGATTTGAATCTAAATTTAGTTGATTCTTTAAGCACTTACTGAAAAATCATTATTTGTCTGATAATGTGCATATATTTGTGAGGGATACAAAGACAGAACATTTTGTTTCTATCAAAAGGTTAAAATGATCATACTTAGAACAATTAAGGAAAATCAGTCTCTGACTGTCACTGCCAAGCTCTTCAACTTTTCCTCTCCTGATGTTTGTTGTATCATTTTTATTGTTGAGGAAATAGTTTGTCTAAGTACTTTCTTGCAAGTTTATATATCTTATGGTTTACTTCTCACATAGAAAGGTATTTTTAATAAGAATATTGATAAACATTTCTTAATGCCCCCTTATTCATGACTTAATTTGCCTTTGGCATTTTACTTTCCAAACACTCCAGGTACATGTGATGTTTATTCTGCTTATATATCTATGGAAAACTAAGAAATTCTTTTAACTTTCATCTGATCAGTGAATAATCTTTTTAATCTAACATTTGTTCTTTGTTTCTCCATCATTAAAGAAAATCAAGGTTAATAAATCAGTCTTAGAAATTTTTGTTGTTTGGAATAGATAAAGAACATAAATTATAAAATCATTTCCTATTAATCTTTCCTTATAATCCAACTGCATCTCTTTATATATGCACTTTTGCCACCTGCAAGATTTAAAATGCAAAATAAACTAAAGAGAACATGTTCTCAAGGAATCTGACTCATTCAATTTTAGTATAGGTGGGTCTTTGGGAGACTAAAACTGAGACAATCATCCCTCTGCCTGGCATGTAGATCAAAACCAAGTTGTGTCTTTAAATGTTTGCCAACATGTACAGGTTGCAGCAGTTTGGACTAAACATCCTCATGGTAGCTGCTGAATGGAGTAGATATCTTGGGCCTACATTTATCCCAAATGTCAAATGCAACAAACATAGTCTCCTAAAACTATCATCACAAATTAGGATAGTATGACAGAAGTCTCATGAGAAGAAAGGAAAAAAGTTTGACCCAAATATAGAAGCTAGTTCTAATTTCTCTGAGAGGAAATGAGATAACAATGCTTTTAGCTAGATGTGATATTCTGAGGGTTAAAACAACTAATTGATGCTGCAGTATTCCAGAACATGCCAGACAGAAATATGAATGTTCAACAAATTGAGTGTCATGCTTTTGAGGCATTAACTTGCTATTCATTTAATCTTTAACCATTTTTGCAACAAGACTTACATTTGAATTTTTAAAATGATTATGAATTGGCTAAAGGCTGAGAATAAGCTTGCATTTCTCTACCACTGCCATGGGAATAGGAAAATCTTAATTACAATGCTTGTCTTTGAATAATATTCCAGTTGTAACAGCACATTTTTTCCAATTTTGCATGATAAGTGCATTAATATTTATTCATATTCTGTGACCTTTACATAATTCTCCTGAGTCCTATTTTCCAAACTATGATGTTTGCTCTTTTTTTAAGTCTTTAATACTTACCACTTACACACTTCCAACAACTCCACATTTTATGAAAGCATTAGGATTAATAATGAGGTAGAATGACATGTTGACTGACTCTTCTTCACCACTTTAAAAATTTTGGGAGAGGACTTAGGTTTGCTATTTATCAAATGAAGACCAATATGAATTCACTAGTTACTTTTGCAATCCTTGATTGTAAAATAAATATCTGACACAAAAGACTACATGTTCAATGATTCCATTTATATGAAGAACTGTAAAAGGGAAAAGTATAATGATGAAACTTGATGAAAGGTTTTCGGAGTCCTGAGGGTGAGAAATGGGATGTACTCAGAGCTCTTTGAAGGTTAACATAAATGTCTATCTTATTATTATGATTATACACTTCTCAAAATCAACAGATTTAGTGACATGAACTGAACAGCAGAGTAGGGAATTCAAGAAGTCTACTTCTCCACAGAAACAATGAATAAACTAGAAGAAACTATACAGTTGTTTGGGAATACTGGAAATTAGCCAAAAGTTTATGGCTACTGTGTGAACACAAGGAAAAGGACAAAAATGGAAGAGGAATGAAGAGGAAGAGAAGAAAGGGAAAAATCTCTGAATTCTAGTAAGGAAGTGAGGTAGTTTTTGACTCTCCTTGAGTTATGTCCCTCATTCCACAGTTCAGTGGCAGTCCTAAACACCATCACATATCAGTACAAAAGGGAAACTTATTCTCAAAGAATTGTGCTGGCTTGCATTATTTTTATTTATTAATTAATTAATTTGCATTTTGGAAGTTTTAAAATTTTTTTTTATTGTGCTGGGAGTACAATAAACTTCTGTGGCAGCCACAAATGTTCTTATAATGTATCAAATATATCATACTTGAATTTACTCCCTCCATCATTCTCCTTTACCCCCCCTTCACTCCATTCTTGCATAGGTCTCATTTTTCCATTTGCATACATATGTACACAGTATTTGCACTATATTTACCCTCCTACAGCTTTTCCCCACATCCTCCTCCCTCCCACTGGTACCACCTCCCCACTCAGGACCTGTTCTGCCCTCCTCTAATTTTGTAAAAGAAAAAAAATGATATTTTTGTTTGTTTAACAGAGCTATACAGGAAATTTCCTTGTGACATTGCCGTGTACATGTATTATGACCCAAATTGGTTCATCTCTCCATTTTTCTCCTTTCTATCTCTTTTTATTGTGATTTCAACAGATCTAAAAATCAATGAATATTGATTCATTCTTTTATGCAAAGTACATCAACCATATTCACCTTCTTAACTTGTTTCTTTTACCCTCCCTGTCTCATATGTCACCTCCCTTATTATGACCTCTTTTCTCCAAATATTGCTGTACTTATATTAGGTATATATTCCACATATGAGAGAAAACATGCAACCTTTGGCCTGGCTAACTTCACTTAATATCATGTTCTCCACCTCCATGGATTTACTTGCAAAGACAAAATTTCATTCTTTGTGGCTGAATAAAATTCCACATTTTCTTAATCCATTTATGCTCCTCCCCCCATACTGGGGCATATTGGCTGTTTTCATAGCTTAGGCATTGTGAAAAATGCTGCAATAAGCATGAATAATGCTTTACTTTCTGCTACCTGCAGCAATGGACAGCCATAGTAGTTAAAATGCATTCACTAAATACCTTGGAAGAAGGACTAATGAATGGGAAATTTGGAGACCAGTGGATGTGAAAAGGTCTGCCATATACCTGGGAATCTAGATGGTCATGTGTATGCCTTGGACTGAGTGCATGCTGAGGAAGACCTGAGAAAAGTCCTAAACCTGTGAATGTAGAGGAATAAATACACATGACATTGAAGGTAAATTGATATTAATCTTACCTGGATTGTTAAAATGTATTAAACATAGTCCCTGGGGAGATACCTCAAAAGCATTGTGAAAATGTCACACAAGAATTAAAGTGGGAAGATGACAGTAAGGGAAGAATGGAGGAACAAAAGTAATATAAGAATTATAGTAAGAAAATTTAAATAGACACTATTTGAATTCTCTGGAGGAACAGAACCAAAAGAACATTTATATGTATTATTATTAAAGGGGATTTGTTGCAGTGGCTTACATAACTGGAGGCTGAGAAGTTCAATAATGGCCAACTGCACCCTGAAGAGCAAGAGAACTTGGCACCTGCTCAGTCCAAGAAGCTGAAAGCCTTAGACTAAAGGGGTGAATAATGCATTTCCATTGTGAGGTTGAAGAACTGGAAGTCCTTAGAGAGTCATTGGTGTGATTCCCATAGACTGACGAAGCTGGAGACTGGTATCCATAGACAATGGCAGCAACAACAGATTCACTTGCTCAAGAACAGTAGAGCTTACAAACATGGGCTGGCTTTCTCCCATTTTATTCCATCTGGGCCACTGCACTATTAGAAGGGGCTGCATACATTCTGGTGGATCTTTCCTCGTCAGTTAGTGTCAAATATGCCAATCCTCTTTTGAAGCTCCCTCATGGACACACCCAGAGTAGTGCTTTACTAATCTCGCTCAATCCAGTCAAGTTGATGATCAAGGATAACCATCACACTATTGATGATCTAATCATCTTTTAAAGGCTTTACCTCCTAATACCATCACCATGAGTGTTAAGATTTCAAGATATGAATTTCAAGGAGACACAAAAATTATTTGGGTTGTAATACACTTGTGCATGGAAGCAATCCTAGGAATCTCTCTGTATAGCTATCCTTATCTCAACTAGAAAAAACACTTTGTCTTTCTCATTACTGCTTATGTTTACTCTTCAACAAAATTGGAGGGAAGGACAGTACAGGTTCTGCCTGGAAGCTAGGAGAGCAGAAGGGAGAAATGGCCCCAACAATGTATGCACATATGAATAAATGAATCAAAAAAAAATTCAGAACTTAGCATATACCTGTCAACAGAATTTCAAAATATAAGAAACAAAACTGATAGAATTGAGAAGAATGGATGGTCAACAAAAACTGGCAAACTCAGTCTTCTACTTTTAATATTCAATAATGGATACAAAAGTTAAACAGAAGATCAGCAAGGGTATGTAATAACTGAACAATACAATAAACCAGACAGATTGTGCAGATGTATAGAAATTTCTCCCAAAACAGGATAATATACATGCACTTCTTAAGTATGCATGAAATACTCTCAAGAATAGACCAATTTATTGGAATGCTTATTGGAATTTATTACAACTAATTTAAGAATCTATATCATCATTCATGGTGTAGAACGAAGTTAAAAATCAGCAACAAAAAGAAATCTTAAAAATTTACTAACAAATGGAAATTAAACAACATAGTCTCAAATGCCAAATGGATCAAAAAGGAGAATCACAAGGGATATTAGAAAGTATCTTGAAATGAAAACAATATATATATATATATAAAACATGTTAAAACTTATAAGATACACAAAAGCAGTGCTCAAAGGAAAATTTATACCTATAAATGCCCATATTTAAAAAGTATAAAGACTTCAAATCAAGGCCTGTGCTTTCATAGAAGAAAAAGAGCAAAGAAAACCAATGAAAAGAAACAATTAAAGATTAAAACAGAGATAAATGAAATTGAGAATAGAAAAGCAGGTAAGAAACCCAATGAAACAAAAGTTTGATTTTTGAAAAGATAAAACATTTACAAAAATTGGTGAGACTTGAGAGAGAGGAAAAGAAAGAGAGAAAGAAAGAGAAAGACTGACTCAAACTGATACTAAACTTATTAATATCAAGAAGTAAAGTGGGCATATTACTAATGACCACACAGAAATTAAGTTATTACATGAGAATTCTATTAATTATTGTATGCCAACAAACTAGATAACCTAAATTAAATTTCTGAAAACACACAAGATAGCAAAATAAACTCAAGAATAAAGAGAAAATTTAAATGGACCCTCTAAAAAGTAAATTTACTAAATCAGTAATAATGATTATAATAACAAAAAATACTATCAACCACTCTCAGAATCAACAGAAAACACATAACCAGATGGCTTCACTGTTGAATTGTTACCAACATTTAAAGAAAAATTTAAGTCAATCCTCCTCAAACTGTACCTCAAAAATCCATTCTATGAGGACTATGTTGCCCTGATATCAAAGCCAGAAAAGATATCACTGGAAAAGAAAACTCTAGAGTGGTACCACTTACATAGAAGGAAATATCATTTAAAAATAGTAACAAACTGAATATGGCATCGTATTAAAAGGATTATGCATCATGACCAAATGGAATTCATTTTAGGAATTTATCCTAGAGATCTATTCCAAGCTTGTCAGATAAAAAACAATATAATACACTGTATTAGTGCAACAACAGCAAAAAAAACACATGATCATCTCAATTAATGAAGAAATAGTATTTCACAAAATTGAACATTCTGTTTTTGATAAATTGCTAAGAAAAACAACTAATAGAAAAAGAGAACCTCCTCAATTTACTCATTCTTTAAAAACATAAGTTCAAATATCATTTTAGTTGTAAAATATTATAAGCTATCCTCCCTTAGATCAAGAATAAGACGAAGATGTCCACTTTCCCCACTTCTATTCAACACTAAATGGAACTTTTTAGTAAGACATTATGTCAGAAAAAATTAAAATTAATAAATTGGAAAAGAAGAAATAGGACCATTTCTAGTAACAGATGCCAATAGGATAGGAGAAAATGTTTTTAAAAATCCACCAAAAAACTGTCAGAGCTGATAAATGAATTCAGCAAAGTCTCTGAATATAATATCAGCACACAAAATTCAATTATTTCTATATGCTATCATTGAAAATGAAATTCAGAAAGCAGTCTGTTTATAATAGCATAAAATATACTTTGGAACAAATTTCAATGTGTAAGAGTGTACATTGAAAACTACAAAATATTTCTGAACACATTAAGAACTGGAAAATGTGTTTATGATTGTATGACTTGATATTATTAAGAGAGTAATACTCTTCAAATAGTTCTAAAAATTCAATCCAATACCTACCAAAATTCTGATTGCCATTTTATAGAAGTTGACAAGTTGATTCCATAATTTATACCTACTGGAAAGTTATCTCATTAGTCAAAAGATTTCTAAAAGAATAATGTCAAAAGACTCACACTTCTTGATTTCAAAAAGTACAAGGAATCCACCGAAATCAAAACAGTATAGTACTAGTCTAAGGATAGACATACACATCAATTGAAAATTGAGTTCATGAGTAAATCCACAGATTCATTTTCAGTCTGTTTTTAAAAGGGTTCTGAGATCATTCAATGGGAAAACAATAGTTTTCAACACGTTATTGGAACAACTATATATCTACATTCAGAAGAATAAATTTATTCATCTATTTTTTACCATAAACAAAAATTAATTCAAAGTATCTCAAATAATTTTAAATAAGAGCTAAAATTATAAAACTATTAAAAGGGAAATAAGTGAAAACCTCATGACCATGGATTAGGAAACAGTTTCTTATATATGACACTAAAAGAAAAAAAGAAGGAATAGGTAGACTGGATTTCATAACAGTTAAGAACTTGTCCATCAAAGAAACACTATCAAGAAAGTAAAGAATACCTCAGGTGGGAGCAAATATTTGCAAATCATGTCTGATAAGAGGCCAATATTCAGAATATAGAGTATTCTTAAACTCAAACACAAAAATACAAAGAACCCAATTTAAAAATGGGCAAGGGATTTGAATAGACATTTATCCAAAAAGGATACAAGAATGATCAGTATGCACATGGAAAAATGTCCCGAATCACTAGTAATTAAGGAAATGCAATCAAAGCTTCAATGGAATACTACTTTACATAGGCTGGATGGCTGAATTTGACAAAATATAAAACAGAAAGTGTTGGCAAGGATATGAAGAGATTAGAAGTCTCATACAATATGTGTGGAAATAAAAAATTGTGCAGACCTTGTGGAGTTTGGTGGTTCCTCATAAAGTTAAACATAGAATTATCACATGACCCAGCAATTACATTCAATGGAAATGAAACTATCTGAACTGAAAAAAATTATTTACCAATGTTCATGCAGTACTATACCCAACAACCAAAACCTGGAAACAACCCAAATGTCCATCAAACGGTGGATAAGAAAAATATGATACTCCATGAAGTGGATTATTATTCAACCATAAAAAGGAATGAAATACTCTTCATGCTAAAGCATAGCTGAACCTCGAAGAAGCAAGGCACAAAAGGTCACATATTATATATTTCCATTAATATGAAAGGTCCAGAATAGGAAAGTTAATAAAACGTAAAATAGATTAGCCGGGGATGCTAGGAAGCACATATTCGTCAGAATTGCAGAGAAACTGAATCAAAAGGAAATATACTGAATTGGTCCAGGGAACAACGGAAGTTAAGTCATGCAATCTGCCTTCTGCAAACTGAAGACCTAAGAAAGCTGGCCTGATGTGAATTCTATTTCACTTAAAAATCGTCAAATATGGATTTAAAATTAGTAAATTATTATTGTAAATTTTGCCTTAATGACATAGCTGATGAAGTTGGTCCTACAAAAATATGTAAGTAAATAACTAAAATGCCTAGGATTATATGGTAACAGAAAACTCTTGTTTCAAGCATAAAATAAAGTTTCATTTCATTGTATATTTAGTGTAGATACTTTATAAGTGAGACTGTAAGACAAATATGAAATTCCTTAAGAGAGGTGGCCTCCTTTTTTTATTCAAAATAATTTTAATGCATTACTTTTAAGAAAATTAATAATTTATTTTTGTGGCATCAAATTAATTTTTGCCCTTCTTACAAATTATTATTTTGAAGCTTTATGTTAAATGATAATGTAGATTGTTTTAGATTAGTTACCAGCTTCTTGGCCTAGAATTTTTGACCTGGGAAAGACCTAGAGTTTGACCATTGAAGTTCCCCAAAATATTGTATTCTAACTGAAAAAAAGATCAGACACATCCAGTTGCTTTCCCTTGGACACAAAACTAAGATCAGAAACCAAGACTATTTCTTTTTAAATTAATGGTTTCCAAATAGTCTGTATTCTTTAAAAATATCAATTTCTAAAATTTCAAAAAGGAGCTTAACTTAATAATACCAGAAACTATGATCTGCTATGTACGCCTAAGAACAAGACAGAGAAAATTGAGCAGAGAACCATACCATAGGGATGGATTCAGAAAAATCTGAGAGAAGATTGACTAAAATGTCCTTGCTGTGACATTTGAAATCCCAAAAAGTATTAGATGGTTTAATATTCTTGAGATTAAAGAATTAGATTATTAAATTATTTAAGGTTCTTGATCTATGATTCCAAAAATTGATCAGAGTTTGAGCTGAGCATGGTGGCAAATATCTGTAATCTCAGCTACTTGGGAGATAGAAGTAAGAAGATCTTGGTCTGAGCTCAAGCAAAAGCATGAGACCCTATCTGCAAAAGGAAAAAAAATTAAAAGCAAAAAAATATTTTGTTTTGCAATACTAAATATCAGGAATCAGATTGTAAGCCAACAAAAATTTGAGAGTGAGAAGTGAATTAGAGTATGGCTAGAAAATAACTATAAAAGAATGTTAATTTTTTTTGATTTCAGCATTTCTCTTTTCCTAGTTTTCCTCTCTTTAGTATTGCATGTTTCATCAATGTTTAAAACTCATTACTTTCCAATTAAAACTTAAAATACATAATTTAGGTTTATAGTAGTTATTCAAGACATGTGCTTAGAGTTTTGGTTTTTCAAGATCAAATCCTATTACTCTACAGGACTAGCAACATAGCTTCAAGAAGTAAGTAAAGTCTTAAGAAATTGTCTTAAAACCTCAAATAATAATGGAAATTTTGCTTTTTTATATGTAGATTGTCTTATTCTATTTTCTAGAGGTACAACAGAACACCATAGAGTGAGTAATTTATAAAGAAAGAGTATTTTATCTCACAGTTTTTGGAGGGTGGGAGGTCCAATATAAAGATGCCAGAATGTGGTATGGGTTATTGTCTTTTCACAGCCTGGTAAGAAGCATGGCATGACGACAGAGTAGGCGTGTATCATCCCAGGTCTCTCTTCCTCCTCTTATAAAGCCCCTAACCCCGTCATGGGGCTTCACAGCCTCATCTAACTGTAATTACATTCCCAAAGCCTCACCTCTAAATACCATCAGCATATAAATTTAAGAATTGTATTCCTAGTGTTTGGATTTTGTGAGGACACAAAAACTTTAACAGGCAAAATTTACCACACTATGATCTCTATGTGTGCACGCACAGTGGGGTGGGGATCAGGACCTAGAGAGAAGTCCCGTTTGATAGCATTGTTTGCGCTTAATGCTACTTGAGTAGAGTAAGAACAGAACCAAGATACTGGACCTTGTAGGATGCACTGCCAGTTAGATTATGTTTTACATTAAATGTCCTTGTATCAGATTGTCAGGGAAACTTTTTAGTGGGTTTACTCTATCCTTCTTGTTACCCTTCTACTTTATCCTTTTTTTCTTTTTAGTTATTAAGTGAAAAATATTCTTTTCCACTACCACCAATAAAAACATGCTGATTTTAACGTGAGGAACTAAGTGTAAAGTCTCCTGTACCAATGTGATATTGAAGAATACTTTTTAAAAATGTATCTCTATCAGAAGGCATCTTTATTTTATCAATCTAGAAGACCTGCAAAGAGTTGTATCTCTGTTGGTGACATTATAAACATTTCATGTAGATTGCTTTTAGACTTAGGGATGTTTCTAAGACCTCTAAGATTTTCCCATGTGGGTATACAACTGTGTGGTTAACCCTGTGTCAATTTATTGTTCAGATCTCCCATGAGCACCTGGAACCCTCCCTCCAGCAAAGCTCCATAATTGAAATATTGCATCCTGTGCTTCTGTTCTGGTTCCCAACATAGCAGAGACTTGAGAAGGGCATCAGTGGGGGTTGGAGTTGGGATGAAATTTACCCTGTTCTTCTGGACTGCATTCTCTCCCTAAGGAGTTGAGAGTGCAGGATCTGCAGGTAGACATACTGCTAAGCCTGGACTGTAGTAGCTCTGTTGCAGATGCTGCAGGCTTCTTCCATGTGGTGCACAGAACTTGGCAGTGCCAACAGAAACACAGCAGGGTTAAACTGATGGGCCAAAGACACAATGCTCTTATCACAAATAAAATGGGCTTATTCCTCATATGGAAGAAAGTAGCATAAACAGAGTAGTAAGGCAGTGAAAACTAAAAGTGCTCTCTAGCTAGCATCTTGCAGAGCTGGTTCATTCCTTCAATAAGGGCTAATATGGACAGATTTTATTCTGATATGACATATTCAAAAGATAATATTTTCTTAGTCACTATTAGCCAGTGTTTTTCTCCATGGATCACCATAAGGGAAACAGAAATAATTAGGTGTTTGGGAACAGAATTATAAAGCTAGGGGCAGATCCCCTTTGTAAATTGACAGTAATGTGAACAAAGTGATAGAAGTGTGGAAAGAAGGAAAGACAAAGAGAAGTGGAGGCTGGAAAATAACTGATAGCATTAGTAGCAAAGGAGAAAGTAGAATTGTGTGTGATGGGAGCAACAGTTTGGAAAACTGAAAATAGGTAACCAGCTTGCCTTAAAATTGGAAAACCAAACTAATATTAGAAGATAGGCTATTTCAAAGCAAACTCAAATACATGTGTCTGGAATTTTATTTAAAATTTTCACAGTGAACTCAATGAAAAAATATTCAAAGTGCAAATGCATCTTCACATGAGTTATTTTTTGTTACTTCTAGTTGGAAAATGGTTAGACTTGGCACTTACTTATGCTCATAACCATGTAGTAATTAGTTGTGTTTTCAGTGCACTTATTTTGAAACAGGTCAATTCAGATAGAACTTTCCATCAGTAGTTAAAGAGGGAGATTTTCTTTTTTATGCAGAAAAATGCAGCTTATCAAATTTTCTTATTTCCTAGGGGTACTATCTAGTATATTTAGTCTGTAGGAAACAAAGTTCTTCCTTTATTTTTAAAGGTTCAATATTCCCAGAGTGGCAGAAAGATATTCAGATATTCAGGCATGTTGTTGTTGGCTAAATAATACCTGATAGTTATCTGCATATCAAAAAATCAGCCAGTTATTTCTCTTCTGGATAATTTAGAAAAACAAAGCTAGCCTCTCCTATCGCTTTGAATAACAGCATTTCTTTCAAAAACAGTCCCTCTAGATAAGCCCATATCTCAGCACTGTGTTAAAGATTGTTCTATAATTTACAGAATCAAATTAGGATCTAATCTTGCACTTGACCCTGCACAAAAAGGTTTTTGTAGAAAAGAAGAAAAACAATAGTGGTGAAAACTATACTTCCTGGGCTTTTCAAAGTCTTTTAATCACAGCACAGCTGAGGTCCCACTTTGTGAGTAATGATCCTTTGTTTCACACAATTACTAAACTTGTTTTACTGTAACTTTGATAATAAAATAAATAGGAAAAGCCAATGTCGAAGAAGCAGATCTGCTGTTAATTCTTCTCTTGGCTGCCTGGGTTCTTTAAACCTGTCTTTATAAACATACAAAATAGTAAAATAGATTATAGGCACTAAAAACTGCTACATAGATTTGAGACCATGGGTTCCCAATCTCTTCTTTTCCATAAGGAATGAAGAGAAATTTAAAGAATTAGGTGAATTAGCTAGAGGTGCAGGGTTACTTACTTACTGGTACTAATATGACCAGGTCTCAGATTATTTTTCTCTAACCCCCATGTGCTCTTTCCCCTTTGAAAAAATATCCTTTCCCCAAGTAAGCAGTATCCTTGGGGAATTGGTTCCAAGTATGTCCTCTCTCTCAACAGTATCCTTGTCCACTATCCTCCCAGGATATCAAAATCTTCAATCTGTGGATGTTCAAGTGTGTTATATGACATAAGATATTATTTATATAAAACTTATGCACACCCTCCCCTGTGCTTTAAGTCATTTCTAGATTATTTATAGTACCTAATATATAATGTAAATGTTGTAGAAGCAGTTGTTTTCTTTAGAGAATAATGACAAGAAAAAAGTTTGTACATGTGCAATTGGCACAGAGTTTTATAAGTACATGTTTGTCTCCCTTTCTTACCAGGCCAGGGGTTCCATGAAGGTAGGAGAAAAGGTTGCAGGTTCTGACATCTACTATGGTTAATTCCATAAAAACTTTCTTCCCTTTTTACCTGGAAACTCCTAGCAGGAAATCTATTACTTTCATTCTTTTTAAATACTCATACCTACATCCTCCAGTTTCTCGTACGAGATCTCATATATGGTAAGTATAAAGATTTGCAGGTGAGGAAATTTTCATACTGTACAACTGTTAAGGACGACAGGTTTCTGGGGTTAAAACCCTAATTCCCAGTGGGATGCCATTTGGAAATAAGATCTTTAGGAAGTAATCAGTTCTTAAGGGTAGAGTCCTCATGATAGGATTAGTGCCATTACTGATAGTCTCTGGGATGCCTCATGTTTGTGGACTTTGGGAACTGCAGATTTTCCCAAAAGGTATTCATTCAGTTGAACCCTAGTCCTTTGAGATGTTCAAGAAAATATGAGAATCTTCAGCTCTAATGAATCTGAATGTACTGGACATCACATACCTATTTAAAGATGTCCAGATGCACAATAGTCCTTA
Source organism: Castor canadensis (assembly GCF_047511655.1). Lineage (NCBI taxonomy): Eukaryota > Metazoa > Chordata > Mammalia > Rodentia > Castoridae > Castor > Castor canadensis. The sequence goes on from NC_133405.1 coordinate 142,514,294, forward strand.
TTAACTTGTCCGAATCCTAAAGAAACTTATTTACATCAAGTCAGAATTTGAAGCTGATTTAAGACAAGAGTATGTTTTAAGACATAAAACTCCTTAGCATCCTATATTATCATTTTTGGAACGGTTACACAGATATACAAACATAAATCATGGATTATTGTTCCTAGTTAAGTTTTTGAAGGAAAAAGAAGGGAGAAATAAAAAGCATTAGCAGGTAGGACTTAAGAATCCTATTACAATGAGCAAACACATATTTTAAATAATAATTTTGAAAAACATTAATTTCAAAAATTCAAGATTGTTACCCTCAGGCTTGGCTTTAATAAATGCAGCTGCAGGATATAATGCTGCCATCTACTTCCACTTAACATGACTGTATGATAATTCCTTTAATTTATCTGGATTTTCAAAGCACTTGCTTGACAGATTTTAGATGAGCAGCTAATCTGTCATTTACAGAAGGAAGAGTGGTGAGAAGGGGCACCACCTACTTCATTTGTATGCTCTTTTATCTGTTGACTTAATTTATTTAGTTCATTCTCTACTAAAAGTATTGACAGAGGAGAAAATATTTAATCACAATCTTGCAGGTTAAAAAAATTATGCTGATATCATGCTGAGGGCAGCAGGAAAAAGCTGGGGTATTTCTGATCCCAGAGGAAAGGAAAATGTGATTGACTGATGTTATCTGACCTGTTTTATTCTGAATTGTCATGGATGCCTCCACAATGGTGGTAAAGAGCTTCATGCATGTGACAGGTATTCACCACGGTTTTCTTCTGTGTTGTGTGTTATCATGAATATTATTTCTCACCCACATTATTTTTAGGGTTGAATTTTTGTTAGAATTATGATGGTAGCAAATAAGAAATCAGAGCTGTGATATTTTATATTTTATATAAAATATAAAATATAAAATATAAAATATTTTAAAATATTAAAATATTTCTCTTTATGAGAAAACCATTTCTTGTTGCCTAGCTTTCAAAGGATTATGTTGAGGATGTACCATCTTATTTTAATTAATTAATTAATAATTAATAATTAATTCCCAGGCCTTGAGCTCAGGATTTTGTGTTCTCTAGGCAAGCACACCATCTGTTGAGTCATACACCCAGCCTTTTCTTCTTCACTTTATCTTCCAGTTTAGGGTCTTACTTTTGCATAGAGCTGGCCAGGGACCCTATGTCTACCTCCCATGTACCTTAGATTATAGGTGTGACCCACTACTTGTTTGTTGAGATAAGGGGCTGCTGAACTTTACAAGAAAGTGGAGATTGATTTAGAGAGACAGTATTTTTATTACTGTTGTGCTGGGTGGTGGGTACATTGGAATATTTACAAAGGTTCTTACAATGTATCAAATATATCATATGGAATTCACCCCCCTACACTCATCTTTCATCCCTTCTCCCCTGATTCCTGGAACACTTTCAACAAGTATCTTTTTTACATTTACATACATATGTATATATTTTTTGCACCATATTCTTCCTCCTAACCCTTTTCCAGCCACCTCCCCACCGCACCCCACCCCCGTATCCTGGCAGAACTTATTCTACCCTCCAGTCCTCTGATTTTGTAAAGAAAATACAAAAAAAATAATGAGAAAAACATGGCATTTTTGATAGCTTGTGATAAAGATAGCTATATAAGGAGATTCTGTGTGTCCTTCCCATACATATAAGTATTACAACCCAAATTGGTTCACCTCTACCAGACCTCTTCAGTACTTTCTAGTCCCCTTCCCATAGTGATCTCTGTTGGTTTAAGATTACTATATTCATTTCCAATACAGTGAGCTTATCAGCCACATTCAAGTTTTTGTTTTCCTTCCATTGTCCTTTCCCTCCCATGCACAATCTCCCCTTTATGTGACTCATGTCTAATGATTTTGCTGAATTTGTTCTAGGTCTATAATCCACATATGAGGGAGAACATGTGACTTTTGGCCTTCTGAGCTTAACTTCACTTAAGATGATGTTCTCCAGTTCTGTCCATTTACCTGCAAATGACAAAATTTCATTCTTCTTTGTGACGAGTAAAATTCCATTTTGTATAAATACCACAGTTTCTTAATCTATTTATCGGTAGTGGGACATCTTGGCTGGTTCCATAGCTTAGCTATTGTGAATAGTGCTGCAATAGACATGGTATGCGGGTGCCTTTGTAGTAATCTGACTCACATTCCTTTGGGTATATTCTTAGGAATTAAGGAATTATATTGCTGAACCTTATGGCAGATCTATTTTTAGTTTTGTAAGGAGTCACATTCCATAATGGTTGTACTAGCTTACATTCCCACCAGCAATGTATGAGGGTTCGTTTTTCCCCATGTCCTTGCCAACATTAGTTGTTGGTAGTGTTCTTGATGGTAGCTATTCTAATAGGAGTGAGAAGCCATCTTAGTATGGTTTTGATTTGCATTTCCTTTATGGCCAGGGATGGTAAACACTTTTCATGTGTTTTTTAGTCATTTGGACTTACTCCTTTGAAAAAGTTCTCTTCAGTTCAGTTGCCCATTTCTTTATCAGGTCATTGATTTTGGAGGAGTTTAAGTTTTTTGAACTCCCTGTATATTCTGGTTATCAGTCCCTTGTCTGATGTATTAGCTAACAAAGAATTTCTCCCATTCTGTGTGTGGCCTCTTCAATTTAGAGACCATTTCTTTTGTTGTGCAGAAGCTTTTTAATCTCATATAGTCCCATTTGTCAATCCTTTCTCTTAGTTGCTGAGCTGCTTGAGTTCTACTGAGGAAGTCTTTACCTATAAATATTGCTTCCAGTGTATTCCCTGATTTTCCTATATTAGCTTCAAGATTTTAGGTCTGATATTAAGGTCCTTTATCCACACTGAGTTTATAAATGTACAGGGTGACAGTCATGGATCTAGTTTCAGTTTTTTGCAGGCAGATATCAAGTTTTCTCAGCAACATTGGTTGAAGAGGCTGTGTTTTCTCCATTTTAGGTTTTTGGAAACTTTGTCAAAAATTAGGTGATTGTGGCTGTGTGGTTTCATATCTGGGGCTTCTACTCTATTCCATTTGTCTTCATATATATTTTTGTGCCAGTACCATGCTGTTTTTATTGCTATGACTCTGTATTTTAGTTCAAAGTCAGAATTGTGATATCTCCAGTGTTGTTCTTTTTGCTAAGTATTGCCTTGGCTATTCATGGGCTTTTGTGATTACAAATGAACTTTAGAGTAGATTTTTCAATTTCTGTGATGAATTTAATTGGGATTTTGATGGGAATTACATTGAAATGTTGATTACTTTTAGAAGAATGGTCATTTTTACTATGTTGGTTCTGCCAATCCATGAGCATGGGAGATTTTTTCTTCCTTCTGTAGTCTTCTTTAATTTCCTTCTTCAATGGTTTGTAGTTCTCCTTAGAGAGGTGATTTACATCTTTTATTAATTTTACTCCTAGATAGTTGACTTTTTTGAGGCTATTGTAAATGGAATTGTTTTCCTTTATTCTTTCTCAATTTGCTTATTGTTGGTCTATAGAAAGGCTACTGATTTTTGTAAGTTGATTTTGTATCCTGCTCTTTTGCTGAATCTGTTTATGGTGTCTCAGAGTTTTGGGGTGCAGTTTTTCTGGTCATTAAGGTATAAGATCATGTCATCTGTGAATAAGCAGTTTTACTACTTCTTTATCTATTTGTGTTCCTTTTATTCCACCTTCTTGCCTTATTGCTGTGTCTAAGCATTCCAAGACTGTGTTGAATAGGAATCGGGAGAGTGGGCATCCTTGTCTCATTCCTGACTTTAGGGGAAATGGTTTCAGTTTTTCCCCAATAAGTATGATTTTGACTATAGGTTTGTCATATACAGCCTTTATAATGTTGAGGTACATTCCTTCTATTTCTAGTTTCATCAGAGCTTTTATCATGAAATGGTGCTGAATCTTATAGAAGGCTTTTTCTGTGTCTATTAAGATGATCAAGTGTTTTTTGTCGTTGCTTCCGTTAATGTGCTGTATTACATTTATTGATTTGTGTATGTTGAACCATCCTTGCATTCCTGGGATTAAGCCACTTTGGTAATGGTGTATTATCTTTCTTATATGTTGTGGATCTGGTTTGCCATTATTTTATTGAGGATTTTTGCATCAGTAAGGACATAAGCCTGTAGATCTCCTTTGTGGATGTGTCCTTGACCAGTTTTGGGATGAGTGTAATACAGGCTTCATACAATGAGTTAGACAGTGTTCCTTCTATTTTTAGAAAAAGTTAAAGGAATGTTGGTATTAGTAGTAACACACACATAGTCAATGCCATACCAGTTGTTTACATATAATATAAAGATCCCCTTGGTGATAATATCTATAAACAGTGGGAGTTCAGGGAATTGTGGTTATTTGGATAGAGATAGAAACTGTGTAACTTGAAAAGGTGGTGCTAAAAGGAGTGGCAGAAAGGGGAGTGGGGTGAGTGGGGGAAATGTGGGGGCTGCAGGGTTTTGGGGCCCTTGTCACTATTTGTATGTTGTTCTGCTATTGTGGTGTAGTGTGCTTGTGACAGGGATTTCAGAGGGTGGAGGTATGTATGGTTGGTACAGTAGGCTAATCAGAGCTTGGTAAGCATGAAGGAAAGAAAGGTAATGTGGTGACAGATTGGGGAAGGTGAGGGTAGGAAGCAAAGACAAGGGGAGAGAGTGGATGAAAAGGGGTGGAAAGAATAGCTGAGGGAGAGAGCAAGGATTGTAGCACAAAAAAAAGAGAGACAATGAAGAGGATAAGAATAGAGATAAGAAAATATTAACAGTAAAGTTTTTTTTTCTTTCCTTTATTTTTTCTTTCCTTTTTCTTTTACTATTCATATGTACATACAAGGCTTGGTTCATTTCTCCCCCCTGCCCCCACCCCCTCCCTTACCACCCACTCCACCCCCTCCCTCTTCCCCCCACCCCCTCAATACCCAGCAGAAACGATTTTGCCCTTATTTCTAATTTGGTTGTAGAGAGAGTATAAGCAATAACAGGGAGGGACAAGGGTTTTTGCTGGTTGAGATAAGGATAGCTATACAGGGACTTGACTCACATTGATTTCCTGTGCGTGGGTGTTATAGGTTAATTCTTTTTGATCTAACCTTTTCTCTAGTACCTGTTCCCCTTTTCCTATTGGCCTCAGTTGCTTTTAAGGTATCTGCTTTAGTTTCTCTGCGTTAAGGGCAACAAATGCTAGCTAATTTTTTAGGTGTCTTACCTATCCTCACCCCTCCCTTGTGTGCTCTCACTTTATGATGTGCTCAAAGTCCAATCCCCTTGTTGTGTTTGCCCTTGATCTAATGTCCGCATATGAGGGAGAACATATGATTTTTGGTCTTTTGGGCCAAGCTAACCTCACTCAGAATGATGTTCTCCAATTCCATCCATTTACCAGCGAATGATAACATTTTGTTCTTCTTCATGGCTGCATAAAATTCCATTGTGTATAGATACCACGTTTTCTTAATCCATTCGTCAGTGCTGGGGCATCTTGGCTGTTTCCATAACTTGGCTATTGTGAATAGTGCCGCAATAAACATGGGTGTGCAGGTGCCTCTGGAGTAACCTGTGTCACAGTCTTTTGGGTATATCCCCAAGAGTGGTATGGATGGATCAAATGGTAGATCGATGTCTAGCTTTTTAAGTAGCCTCCAAATTTTTTTCCAGAGTGGTTGTACTAGTCTACATTCCCACCAACAGTGTATGAGGGTTCCTTTTTCCCCGCATCCTCGCCAACACCTGTTGTTGGTGGTGTTGCTGATGATGGCTATTCTAACAGGGGTGAGGTGGAATCTTAGCGTGGTTTTAATTAGCATTTCCTTTATTGCTAGAGACGGTGAGCATTTTTTCATGTGTTTTTTGGCCATTTGAATTTCTTCTTTTGAGAAAGTTCTGTTTAGTTCACTTGCCCATTTCTTTATTGGTTCATTAGTTTTGGGAGAATTTAGTTTTTTAAGTTCCCTATATATTCTGGTTATCAGTCCTTTGTCTGATATATAGCTGGCAAATATTTTCTCCCACTCTGTGGGTGTTCTCTTCAGTTTAGAGACAGTTTCTTTTGATGAACAGAAGCTTTTTAGCTTTATGATGTCCCATTTATCTATGCTATCTCTTAGTTGCTGTGCTGCTGGGGTTTCGTTGAGAAAGTTCTTACCTATGCCTACTAACTCCAGAGTATTTCCTACTCTTTCCTGTATCAACTTTAGAGTTTGGGGTCTGATATTAAGATCCTTGATCCATTTTGAGTTAATATTGGTATACGGTGATAAACATGGATCTAGTTTCAGTTTTTTGCGGACTGCTAACCAGTTTTCCCAGCAGTTTTTGTTGAAGAGGCTGCTATTTCTCTATCATATATTTTTAGCTCCTTTGTCAAGGACAAGTTGGTTATGGTTGTGTGGCTTCATATCTGGGTCCTCTATTCTGTTCCACTGGTCTTCATGTCTGTTTTTGTGCCAGTACCATGCTGTTTTTATTGTGATTGCTTTGTAATATAGTTTGAAGTCAGGTATTGTGATACCTCCTGCATTGTTCTTTTGACTGAATATTGCCTTGGCTATTCATGGCCTCTTGTGTTTCCATATAAATTTCATGGTAGATTTTTCAATCTCTTTAATGAATGTCATTGGAATTTTGATGGGAATTGCATTAAACATGTAGATTACTTTTGGGAGTATTGACATTTTTACTATATTGATTCTACCAATCCATGAGCATGGGAGATCTCTCCACTTTCTATAGTCTTCCTCAATCTCTTTCTTCAGAAGTGTATAGTTTTCCTTGTAGAGGTCTTTCACATCTTTTGTTAGGTTTACACCTAGGTATTTGATTTTTTTTTTGAGGCTATTGTAAATGGAATTGTTTTCATACATTCTTTTTCCGTTTGCTCATTGTTAGTATATAGAAATGCTAATGATTTTTCTATGTTGATTTTATATCCTGTTACCTTGCTATAGCTATTGATGATGTCTAGAAGCTTCTGAGTAGAGTTTTTTGGGTCTTTAAGGTATAGGATCATGTCGTCTGCAAATAGGGATATTTTGACAGTTTCTTTACCTATTTGTATTCCTTTTATTCCTTCTTCTTGCCTAATTGCTCTGCTAGGAATTCCAGTACTATGTTGAATAGGAGTGAAGATAGTGGGCATCCTTGTCTGGTTCCTGATTTTAGAGGGAATGGTTTCAGTTTTTCTCTGTTAAGTATAATGCTGGCTGTAGGTTTGTCATATATAGCTTTTATAATGTTGAGGAACTTTCCTTCTATTCCTAGTTTTCTTAGAGCTTTTATCATGAAATGATGTTGGATCTTATCAAAGGCTTTTCCTGCATCTATTGAGATGATCAAGTGGTTTTTGTCTTTGCTTCTGTTAATGTGGTTTATTATGTTTATTGATTTTCATATGTTGAACCACCCCGGCATCCCTGGGATGAAGACTACTTGGTCGTGGTGAATAATCTTTTTGATGTGTTGCTGAATTCGGTTTGCCATTATTTTGTTGAGGATTTTTGCATCAATGTTCATTAAGGAGATTGGCCTATAGTTCTCCTTTTTGGAGGTGTCTTTGCCTGGTTTTGGGATAAGTGTAATACTGGCTTCATAAAATGTGTTTGGCAGTTTTCCTTCCCTTTCTATTTCGTGGAACAGTTTAAGGAGGGTTGGTATCAGTTCTTCTTTAAAGGACTGATAGAATTCAGCAGAGAATCCATCAGGTCCTGGACTTTTCTTTTTGGGGAGACTCTTGATTGCTTCTTCAATTTCATTTTGTGTTATAGATCTATTCAGGTGATTAATTTCTTCTTGGTTCAGTTTTGGATGATCATATATATCTGGAAATCTGTCCATTTCTTTTAGATTTTCAAATTTACTTGAATATAGGTTCTTGAAGTAGTCTCTGATGATTTCCTGGACTTCCATGGTGTTTGTTGTTATCTCCCCTTTTGCATTCCTGATTGTACTAATTTGTGTTTTTTCTCTCCTCATTTTAGTCAGGTTTGCCAGGAGTCTATCGATCTTGTTTATTTTTTCAAAGAACCAACTTTTTGTTTCATTAATTCTTTGTATGGGTTTTTGGTTTCTATTTCATTGATTTCAGCTCGTATTTTTATTATTTCTCTCCTTCTATTTGTTTTGGGATTTGCTTGTTCTTGTTTTTCTAGGAGTTTGAGATGTGTCATTAGGTCACTGATTTGGGATCTTTCAATCTTTTTAATATATGCACTCATGGCTATAAACTTTCCTCTCAGGACTGCCTTAGCTGTGTCCCATAGGTTCCGGTAGATTGTGTTTTCATTTTCATTGACTTCCAGGAACTTTTTAATTTCCTCTTTTATTGCATCGATGATCCATTCTTCATTAAGTAATGAGTTATTTAGTTTCCAGCTGTTTGCATGTTTTTTGTCTTTACTTTTGTTGTTGAGTTCTACTTTTACTGCACTGTGATCAGATAGTATGCACGGTATTATTTCTATTTTCTTATATTTGCTGAGGCGGAAAGAATAGCTGAGGGAGAGAGCAATGGATTGTAGCACAAAAAAAGAGAGAAAATGAAGAGGGTAAGAATAGAGATAAGAAAATATTAACAGTAAAGTTTAAAATACTAAATAAAAAAGGGAAAAATCTAAGAAAAGAAAAAGGAAAATAAAAAACCTACAACAACCACAGCAAAATGTATGGTCAGTTTGGCAAAAGTTCTATGCCTATTCCTTTTGTGTTCTATCCCTGTATTAACACTTATGACTGGAGGTTATTCAGTGCCCCTGTGCTATGTTGGGCAGCTTGGGAGGGAGTTGGCTAGAGGGTTTTTTGCCTTGCTTTCCTTGGTGTTATGGGCCATCTATTAAAGTGGGAGGTCTGAAGTGGTCTCACCAGATGGCTGGGTTGTGGGCAATATTTGGTTCCTTCTGTCCACAGGGCAGGTTGCAATTGGGACCTGTGGTAGCTCACTACCAGTTTGTGCAAAGCAATGTGATCTGTTGTTTTCACTAAGCAGCAGTTGTGCTGCCCTACAGCTGCAAATCTTGGTGGTCAGCTCCTCCCCGCAAGGTGGGACAGTTCAGTTTTGTGAACCATCCTCAGTCCCACCAGACTATCTCAGTGATCCACCATACCTCCACTCTGGGAGGTTGGCTTGTTGTCCCCATCCCACTCTCAGCCTTTGTTCTTCACCCTGCCTCTGCTTGCTGAGAATTAAGCTCCTTGCCTCACTTCTGTTCTCTGAGTTTGGTTCAGCATTCCACCCAACTCCCACTGTGGTAGATTACAATTCACTGTCTATGTTTCTTGGTTTTGTTGGGTGGGTTCAATCTGGCCACAAGCTGTACTGGATTATATTCTTGTGAGGGGATCACATGTGGTGTGCGGTGCTCACCTATTGGGTCTGCAGATTTATGCAAGCAGCTTTGAAACTGGCCAGTAAGGAGAACTGGTGGATGGCTTTTCTCATGGAGGCTCTCACTGGGACTGCAGCCAGCCTGGCAGGACATATGTAGGTTTTCCATGGGTTAAGCATCCAGTATGTCATAAGGTTCAGTTCTGTTTGATGTTCCATCTTCTGCTTTTTAAAAAAGAAAATAAAAAATAGAAAGGGAGAAACAGCAGCCAAGGGAGCTTTTTTTCCAGGGCAGACACACCCAAGTGGCTGTGCCACACCAGGATTTCCCTGGCTGTTAGATTCATTTAAAAGTTTTTTAAAGGGTCAGTCTTGAATTTTATGTGCACCCTATGTGCTGGTAGTTATTAAGTTGGCTAGAAAGAATCAGAATTACCCAAGTGTAGCTCTTACATCTCAAAGTGTTTTCTGAAGTCACGAGGCTCAGAGATTCTGTTTCCCTATCTTATCTACCACCTTGGATCTCCTCTATAGATACCTTAAATGGAGATAATCTAAGAACCTATCATTTCTAAAGACTGGTTTGGGCTGTAGCTTGCTTCTGAGTGAGGTTTCTGCAATGTTGCCTTCGCCTGGGGCTTTCTCACTCTCAGAAATGACCACATGGTCACAAAGTCACGGGTAAGGTAATTTTCTCAAAAATTCCAACTATCTCAGAAACATGGGCCCAAAGATCAAATTTAAAAAGCATGTATTCATTTAAAAAGTATATACTGAGCAGTTACTATGATCTGGAAGCTAACAAATAAGACTTTTCATGACTATCATACAGCTTATAGCGTAGTGGTAAGAATAATGTGTAAACCAATTCAACAAAAATGTGCACATACAATTAAATAATTGAAGTAATGCCAATAAATGAAAATAGAAGAATTTCTGGAGTCTAACACAAGAGACTGAATAAGATTGAAGTTGGAATTCAGAGTCTACTTAAGGACGTGGCACTGAAGCTGAAGCCAGAAAGGTGAATGTGAGCTAAAACAAGACATATTTTGTTTTTTTGGGGAGAGGGGGTGGGTGCAAGGCAAAGCAGAGCAAGGAAGAATCATATTTCACACAGAAGGAAAAACATATACAAAGGGCCTTTCAGAAAGTGTGAGGAATTTCTGAGAAATTGAGAAGTACAGAATGAGTAGTTCTAGGGAACCCATGAGGGTGTCAAAATGAGGTTGGAAAGGAAAGAGGTGATAAAATATCACCTAGTACTAGCACAAAAAATTTTATCCCTAATTATATGACCTTTGACAGAGAGGTGGTAAAGTTCTATGGTTTATATTTTAAAAAAACTCATATAACTATTGTATAAAGAATAGATAGTGGAATTTTCTCAATGAATGTGACAATATTATAAGTAAAGAGAATATTAAGAAATTAATATATTAACTGATGTAAGAAATAACTGTCCCTTGGACAAGAGTGGTAACGGTGAATACCAAAATAATTTACATTTGCCATAATTGTAAAGAAAGAATTGCTAGAAATTGATGATGCATTGGTTTAGGGACATGAAGCATAGAGATTTATCTACACTATTTTTGAGTTTGTGGCTTAAACAAACAATGGACAGAGCTGCAGTTTACTAGGAAAGCCAGAAAAGAAATCTGTGTTGAAAATATAAGTTTAAGACATAACATATAAATGCATTTAAAGCCAGGAGGACAATAATGTTACTTAGGGAAAGAGTGAAATAGATGAGAGAAGGTCAGTATGTGGACAAGGGGCTTCCAATATTTAGAGTGTAAAGAAGGGAGAGATTGTGCTCTGGAAACTGTTGCTGCTTAAGAAACATTACTAATGTAAAATAATAATCATTTACTGGTATTTAGTCTTATGGTATTGTGGGTTGCTGGAGCCAGGGAATTCTTCTTAGTCCAGACTTCTCATGGGTTTGCATACACAAGCAAAGAGACTGGAATTCTCGTGAAGGTTCTTGCTTTCCAGATATGAAGTCTAGCTAGAGGCTAGACTTGGTGGGCTAATCTGGCTTGTTTCTAACCTTAAGTGATCTCTCTAGCACAGCAATATCATATAGGTAGATGATACTACATGGCAGCTCAGGGCTCCAAAAGTATGTGTCCCAAGAAAGACAAGAGACAGTCTTATGTGATGAGACTTGGAAATCATAATGGAACTGATCTCAATTCTTTGCCCTTGGTCTATTTCTTAGAAGTGAGTGATTAAGACCATATGGAAAGGAAGAAGATTTAGATGTCATCTGTTGCAGAGTGAACTGTCAAGAAATTGTAGGAGTGTTATGGTTTGGATTTTAAATATCCCCAGAAGCTTATTTGTTGAAAGATTGGTCTCCATGCAGCAGTGTTCAGAGTTGGTTAGATAATGAGAGCTCTGACCTCATGAATGAATTAATCTCCTTAAGTATTCATAGCTTAATAGGTTTGGGAGGAGGGACTTTGTTGTAAAGGCAAGCTCTCTTGACTGCCATGAGGTGAGCAGCTCTGCTTCACCATGATGTCCTACCTTACCACAAACCCTTAACAATGGCACTAAGTAACTATGGATTGAAGCATCTGAAACTGTGAGCCAAAATAAGTCTTTCCTCCTTATAAGTTGATTTTCTCAAGATATTTTGTTAAGCCAACAAAAAGCTGGCTAACCAAACAAGGGTTTAAATCCCTACAATAACTTTGAAAGGGAAAAGAATACAATTTTCTGTGAGCCAATGGAAGAAGTGGTTTGAGTTTTTCTTCACAGAGCTTTTCTTTTACCAATCTAGAGAGTCCTCACCCTCTTACTTCTGACCCTCCCTTCTGTAGTTTTATGGAGAAATTGATCTGTAGCAAACAACCTGTGTTACCTACTTTAATTCATGATTGATTATGTAAAAAGAAAGAGAATAATATCTACTTCCAAGAAAAGTCACTCAGAGGCAGAAGTAATTCAATTTATGAATTTAATATTGTAAACTGTTGAGCCAGCTCAGGGAGAGATGACTGCTTTGAAGATTGTTTGTCCTCAACTGAATTAACTTGGCAGTGTCAATCATTTTTTTCCTCAAAGTGTTTTGATGAAAAGATAATGGAACCAGAGTTCTCATTTGATTATGAGTCTGTGTGTGAGTGAGCAAGCACGGCACCACAGAGCCAGACTTCAAGAGGTGCTTCATACTCTTGCTGAACCAGACAGCCCATGAAGTCTATATGTTTCCAGGTGGAGGAGAGTTGAAAGTGGTCACACTTATTGGGTCCCTGTGTACAGTCTCTGCACAAAGGTATGGGAAAAACACAAACCACTGTCACAGCTTGGGAGTCTCTGAATTGATCTCTTTTCTAAGTTCTGCTTTGTCTAATGCTTCCTGCCATCCCCACCAATTTCTTTCTTTCTTTTAAATTTATGGATATCCTGAAGGATTATGTAGAGGATATATATGTGTGTGTGTGTGTGTGTGTGTGTGTGTGTGCGCAGTGTATTCTTACTGGGGATTAAACTCAGAGCCTAATGCTAGGCAAGCACTCTACCACTTGAGTCATGCCTCAAGACCCAGTCTTTTTGCTTTTAGTTTTCTTTTTTTCCAGATAGTATCTTGTACTTTTGCCCAGGCTAGACTTGGAAGTTAATCCTTCTATTTCCAAATAACTAGGATTACAGGCATGAGCAACTATGTGCAGCCATATGGAGGTTATTAATATAAAAGGAGCAGATTTGAGTTAAGAAAATGTGTATGATTTTGCTTTCTTTCTGCCTGTCCACCTTGATCCACTCCTTATCTTGATCCACTCCCTGCTCTATGTCCTAGGAGGCTCACCCTCCTGGATTATACCAAAAGAGTTTTGCTTTATTTTGTTTTGTTTTCCTTGTTCTAGAGCTCTAGCAACAGTGCAGGAGTCTGTAGGAGGAGGGTGACTATGAGGTATTATATCTAGTTACATTTCCATGCTAGGTGAGGGCTGCTCACATTCTTTGGCTAGAAAACACACATCTACTCAGATTCTTCCCACATAGCCCTCTTGCCTCAGTGCCCATAACCATAACTTCTGGCTGCCTCTTCAGGTCTAGGAATAGGACAGTGTTCCCACCATCACTATTTCAGAAGTGCTCCAATATTGCTTGGTGAATTCTTTAAACATCACACTATCTTTTGTAAATAGTTGTTTGTTAAATCTTCTTTAAGTTATATAACATCATTGTGCCTGGAATAACTTTGGTTTTATGGCTTAAACTGAATAAAGATGTAATTTACTATGATGAGGAAGATCAGAGGTTGGCTTTGGGATATACTAATTTTGAAATGCTTATGACACTTGAGTAGATTATATAAATTACAAATTGAAACCAGGAGAGAAATCTATGCTGAAGGTAAAAATTTCAGAATGGCATATGGATAGTATGCACCAAAACCCTGACTCATACTGATGATCTCAGAGGCCAGCTGGGTAACAGGCAGAGATGGAAAGAGAGTTGATGAGGTGCTGCTCAATCCCATCAAGGTAAACTCCCCTACAGGCCTGAGGAAAAGTGCTATATTGCTTGCTCTTGAGCAGAGGAAAGGAGAAATGCCAGCTCCAGTGAAGGCTTACAGTGAGGGCGGCTGTAAATTAGGATTTGACTCATATTTTCTGGGCCCAAGGAGTAGGCCTCTCCTGGAAGACTTTACTAACTGTGCCTCAGATTTCCAAAGTTGGTCATTCTCCCTTCCACCTGCCCTGGGTTTCCCAGGTTCCTCTTTCCTTGGTCCACTTTCCTAGATCATGTTTCTAGTTTTGGAAAAATCTTTATCCTCATTTCAGTTTATCCCCTTATACATTCCATTGGAACTCTTTTTTCCTCCTGCTATTACTTAATAGACTTTGATGGACCATTAAACCCAGAGTACAAATCATTAGCCACTGAAAAGCTCCTTCTCATAAACCTCCCTGGAGGGAAAATATTTGCATTCCCTCCTTTAGTGAAGCAAAAAAAGAGAAGAAAAGGAGAATCTCTACCCCACTAAACACCATAAAGAATTTAAAGGAAAATGGAAGACAGTATCTGACCTCTTGAGGTTTTATAATCTGTGTGCGAGGAAGAAAATATAAAAGTTCAAAAAACAAAAGTGTAATGGGAAAAACTTGATATATAAAACCAACCCAAAAAGGAAAACTGCAATTCAACAATAGAACAGTGATACAAAGAAGGTTTTAGGGAAAAAGGAAACTTAGGATGGCAATTGAAGAAGAGGAAAAATGTTAATCAAAAAAGCAGTCTATTCCTGGTGGCAGAGAAAATAATGAGTGCTTGAATATACGGGCAGAAACAAGAAAGCAGTATTTTGAATACCTAATCAGAAATTTCTTTATACAACTAGTGCTGTGGAAAAACAGAATAAAGGAATGAAGAAAATCTAAAAGCAGTTGAGCATTTATATCTTGGTCCAGAATTTAAGATAGACCCTCTTTTTGGTATCATCAATTATCGTTAGGTGCAATGTAACAGTACTTTTAACCTACCTGAGCATCTTTCTCATAATCTAGAGATGAGTTATCTGATTTCCTTCCTCAGATATGAAGGGAATGTTGTGTTACTCTAAGAAGGAGCATGAAAAACAAATGGTGTTCCTGGGGGATACTGGGACCCTCAGACACTTAAGAAAGAGTTCATTCTAACCAGGAAAGTACCAAGCCATAGAGAGGATACATTTAATAGAAGGATGAAGATGTGGCTCAGTGAGTTTTAATCAACAGTGCTCAGGACAACATAAATTACAAATCCATAATAGTTTCTCTGGATTGGGAGAGTTATTGGATTTAGAATGAAATTTTGCCAATAGCATCAATATTACATTGCAGTGCTTAATTCTTTATATAATCACCATAATCCAGTTTTAATTTTATAATTCTTTCATGTTGTCACAAAACATAAGAACCCATCATATCCACAAGAAACTAAGGAACAAAAATGTAATTGGGAAAATTCTATTTGAGCAAACTGACTTGTGTTTGAATGATATGAAAAAGGCTGTAGCCAAAGAGAGGAATGTGGAAGTACCGCATATTGACCTAGGCGTCTACGATTAGCAGGAAAGTTCTGCCATCATTTTTATTTTTGAAACTCAGGTTCTTTTATAAATAAGTCATCTTAGAAAGTATTATGCTGTTTTTAGTTTAGAAATGAAATTCAACTTGAAGAAAACACTTTCTGTTGAAAATGTGGTACAAACTAATTTCTAGTTTCTCTGACTATTGAATTTCAGATATTAGCAACAGAAACACATTCAGGAGAAATAAGCCTATCTGTCAGTCAGAAAAGAATGGGAAAATAAGTAGAGAGTTTAATAAAAATACAAAGGGAAAATTACAAATATATTAAATTTAAAGTACACTGCATTGCAAACACATTTAGTAACAGGAAAACTGTCTCTTGATTACCAAACTCAAATGTTCAAGGGAACTGGAACATGTCTTCCTGTTGTTGTGAATATATATGAAAAACACAGTAAGAATGATTAAATTGTGGGGAGGGGGAAAGGTGAGGGTACTTGGGAGGGGTGAAGAGGATCAAAGTATATTACGTGTGTGTGTGTATGTATATATTAATATATATTATATATATATATATATATATATATATATATGAAGATAGCATAATGAAAGCCACCAAACATTGTTTGAAAAGGGAGGGAGGTGGGGAGGTTGAGGAAACATAATAGAGGGAATGAACTTGTTCAAAGTACATCGTATGCATCTATAGAATTATGACAGTGAAACTCCCTGTACTATTAATGTATGCTAACAAAAAGTAGTAAAAACAGAATAAGTAAATAAACAAAAATTTATCATAGAAGTATGTCGTAATATTAAATGAAGTATAATCGATTCATTCACTTAAAAATAAATAAAAAGCTCACAGTTATGCCAAGACTCAAGAAAATTAGTCATAACATTCTTAATAATCACTGTGCTTCAGGTTACTCCAGAGGCACCTGCATACCCATGTTTATTGCAGCACTATTCACAATAGCCAAGTTATGGAAACAGCCAAGATGCCCCCCCACTGACCAATGGATTAAGGAAATGTGGTATCTATACACAATGGAATTTTATGCAGCCATGAGGAAGAACAAAATGCTATCATTCGCTGGTAAATGGATGGAATTGGAGGACATCATTCTGAGTGAGGTTAGCCTGGCCCAAAAGACCAAAAATCATATGTTCTCCCTCATATGTGGACATTAGATCAAGGGCAAACACAACAAGGGGATTGGACTTTGAGCACATGATAAAAGCGAGAGCACACAAGGGAGGGGTGAGGATAGGTAAGACACCTAAAAAATTAGCTAGCATTTGTTGCCCTTAATGCAGAGAAACTAAAGCAGATACCTTAAAAGCAACTGAGGCCAATAGGAAAAGGGGACCAGGAACTAGAGAAAAGGGTAGATCAAAAAGAATTAACCTAGAAGGCAACACACACGTACAGGAAATTAATGTGAGTCAAGTCCCTGTATAGCTATCCTTATCTCAACCAGGAACACTTGTTCCTTCCTATTATTGCCTATACTCTCTCTTCAACAAAATTAGATATAAGGGAAAAATAGTTTATGCTGGGTACTGAGGTGATGGGGGGAGAGGGAAGGGGCAGAGTGGGTGGTAAGGGAGGGGGTGGGCGCAGGGAGGGAGAAATGACCCAAGCCTTGTATGCACATATGAATAATAAAACAATAAAAAAATAATCACTGTGCTTTAGAGATTACTTGTATCATATATTTTCTCAGTGCCACTGGGATCAAAATGTATTTTAAAAAATTTTCAAGGATCAATTAAAATGATGTCTCAAGTCATTATAAATTAGAGGGCAAATTGACAAAGAAGAAACTTTAAAAAAGATGAAAAAACAATACATTTCCTCAGAGGACCAGTGCAGGTTATCTTCTGCACAGACTCTGGCAATGCTAATGACCAGCATATTCTATTTGTACCTTTAGTGAAGAAAGTTGTTTTCTCAGGTGTGAACCAAAGACCACAGGTCATGATACACTGCATGTGAGAATCTGTGGTCAAATAATTTGAGGCTAATCTGGGTTGGACCTGTAACGTAAATGATTTTGTTTATTTGCTATTTATTACAGATTGTCAAGGGTTCTCTAATATGCCACAGCACATTGTGATGTCCAAGTAGGGACAATGTTATACTGCCTTTCCTGACCATATTTAAACCTCAGAGTCCTTTTCTTCTTTACAGAACTGTCACCAGTTTTCTGTGTGACTATTTTTGTTTCACAAATATCTCAAAATTGTTTCTGAAAAAATTCTTTGAGAAATTATAGTGTGGAAATGCTTTGCCCATCAGTCAAAGAAATATTAGGTAATTCATACATCAACCAACTAGTTTATTACTTTTCTATAATACAGGGGTCTAGCCTAAATATAGGGAAATGAAGAAAACAATAATTTTTGCTTGTGTGTGCAGTGACCTTATCATTCTAAGTGAGCAAGAGATAAGGTGAGAACATAGAAAGAGAAGTAAGTCGGAGGTTGTAGAAGGTGTGGTCAAGGGTAGAAGGAGACCAATACCTTATTCTAACCCTCAACTCCAAGTCCATCAAATATTTAATATCTCTTTAAATGCTAAACACTCTAATGTAGAAGGTACATTTCTGCCCCAAGGAGCTCATGATCAGTTTGGGGAAAAATACAAGAAATTCAGCAAATACATCCTGTGGGATAATTTGGTAAAGCACAGGATCCTGAGGAAGTAATTAAAAGAAGGTATAATTGGTGTTAAAACAAGTGGGAATTGAGAGTTTTCCTCAAGGAGGGCTTTCCAAATAAGCTGTCATAGAGTAGAGTCCTGAGGGATGAGTACGAAGTAGCAGAACAATTTTAGGAGGAAAGATGCTTCATATAGAAGGATTTAAATGCTTCTACATGAAAGCATGGGCAACTCAAGTACGGCCTAAACTTACAGAGAACCCTACATGCAAGTAAGTGGGAAAACATAAATTAGCCACCTATGTTGAACAACGAAATTTAAATTCCATTATTTAAATAATGGAAGGTGGACTAGTATCTTAAGCCAATTCTTGCAAAAGTTACTTTAAGTGAACTTTATGCTTGATATAAGGTGTTTTAACATATTGTCATGGCTAAATATATAAACAAAAGCACCAAAGGCACAACAAAAATGAGCCTTGGATTACCAAATTATCCTTGAGAATCATCTATTTTTAAAACAAGACGGAAAATAAATACCAGTAATCTTTGCAAAGAAAGGACATTTGGGGGAGATTACATAGCAGGGTAGAAAGAATTTGAGTATTGAAAAAACAGCACCTCTCTCACTTTCTTTGAACAAATTATTTAACTCTTGTGCCGCAGTTTCTTTTTCTATAAAATAGAAGTGATAACACTTGCAATATTGAAAGACTAAATGTAAATATTAAATGTTGTAAATCCTGTAACATACTGTTATAGACAGAACAGTGTTCAATAAAAATTATTACACCACCATTGGCATTATTGTTTAACATCGTTTGAAAAATAAATCTTTTTAAAGAAAATAAGAAAATTTGAAGCTAATCTAAGTTATTCAATTCTGTTAGACACCTGTGCAGAAGGGCATTCTGATGTAGCATGAAGAATTAATGCTGAGTAGGATTGAAGGCTAAAAGAAAATAAGACCTTCCTAAACAAAATGAGAAACAAGGAATAAAGATGTTGATGAAAGCCACTTGAGGATTTTAGTTCACCATTGAAGTCAAGATACTGTAGCTTCATTGTTCTAGATGAAATTAAGTAGTCCCTATTGAGTAATGGAACTTAGTTTCTGTCTTGAAGGAATAATTACAGAACAATAATGGGATCATAAAGGAATTTATGAGAATAAAAATTTACCATAATACAAGATATGATGAAGTAGAGAAAGTCAACAGACCCATCTCATGAAAGCCACTTGAAAGTGTTAATGTCTTCCAAATGTCAAAACAACACAGCAATTTAGTTAAAAAATAGTCAGATTCCTTGAATGTGTGTTAACAAAACACATGAGATATATTTTTTAAAGACTTAAGTTTTCATTTTTAGCTAGTTCCTTTGAAGCTTATAAAGAATTTCTAGTCTGACCCCATTGTGTCCCTGTTACTTGGGCCAGCTTCCAGCCAGAGAACGAGGCTCTCTCCTGAGACAATGCCTTACTTAAAGTTTGCTTTGGGGTCATCACTTTAAAATTCGTAATATTTCAATCTCTGACTTAATTTGTGCTTTGTAAATGAAGTCTGATGGGACAATGGAGCAAATGTCAAATATTGCCTCCTCACTGTCACTCTGGCACAGGTTCAGTACCCCAAGGGGCTACCTAATATATATCTTAATAGTCAGTGTGTCCTGCATGAGGAAGGGCTGGGGATAGAAGTATGGAGCCCTGTGTCTTTTAGTGAGGTTTGGTGGTAGCTATCACTACTCAAAGCTGGAAAACAACATGGTACATTCAAGAATGAGTACCAAACCTCCTATCCGGACTTGAAGTAGTACTAAATATTCCCTAGCACAGAAACTACAATCTTTCCATTTTGAGTTATAGAAGTGGTCCTGTGGGAAGAGGAGAAGGCTGGGAAGTGAAGTATATAATTGTCTGTGGCAGATGACACTAAATAGCAAATAAAGTGCACTGCAACAGGTCAACAAGAAGAGGGAAAGCTAGGTGTGGGTGATTCTAATGGAGTTACTCCTGCCTGTTGTTTGTTTGTATGTTTTGTTTTGGTTTTTGAGACAAGGTATTGCTATGTAGCCCAGGATGGCCTTGGACTCTCTCTCAATCCTCCTGCCTCAGCCTCCCAAGTGCTGGAATTATAGGTATATACCACCAGGCCTAGTTCTCCCTTGCCTTCTGAATAAGCAACTTTGCATTTTTATTTTTTACTTGAGTCTTTTTTGTTGCAAAGGAGGGAAAGGCGATAGTCACTAGTCCCACACTTTTGGTTCTTTAGAGTACCATGATAGAGTTCTTGCTCTTATTCCTTGTATCCACAACAGAAAAAGGCCAAGATTCAAGCCTATACTATGAGTGAATCCTCTGCCTTTCACTCTTGCTTCATTGCAAGAGTATTAAGGGTCTGTATGAGGGGACTAGAGGCAGGTAGGAGAGGAAAAGAGAATGATAGTGAATAATATCAAAATATATTTGTATATGAAGATAGCATAATGAAATACACAGAAAGCTACTGAATAATATGGGATCAGAGCAATAGAGAAAAAGAGTAAGTAATGGGAGGTGTTAATCTGATTAAAGTACAATATATACATGTGTGAAATACCAAGGTGAAACCCCCTTTAACAAAAAATATGCACTTAAGAAAGGAAGAAAAGGAAGGCAAAATAACTGCTGTCTGGAGACTCCTCCTTCCAGTGAGAAGGAGGAGGGCAAACAGAGAAGGTGAACGAGGGTAAATATGGTGGATGGATTTTGTATGTGTATGAAAATAGAACAATGAAACCTGTTGAAATTGTTCTAAGGGGAGAAGGAGAGTGAGGGAGAATGGTGGAGAAGGTTAATCTAATTAAGACACACTGTAAGCACAGTAAATGTCACAACAAACCCCCCACCCTGTACAATATGCTAATAAAAATTATAAAAATAAAAAAGACTACTAAGAAACCCAAAATGTGGAGCACAAATAATTTCAGTTTTACCTTCACCCAAGACTAATTTTTGTATAAGATTTTGTTTAAAAAAAATTGAAAATCACTAACAGAAAAGGAGTCTTTAAAAACTCAATATGGAGACATCCACTTTGGGGAGGGTGAAGTGAGCATAACTGCACACACACACCACAAACACAAGAGGCTCTGAAAAGTGGGTGAGGAAGCCAGTCTGGGACATTGGGACTGGAAGAATGGTACAGTCAACAATTCCTTGCATTTTCTTTTTTGCTTCCTATATTCCAGATCAGGTGCTGAAGAAGCTGACAATTCAGAAAGGCTTACAGATGCAGAAATAAAAAGAAAAAAATAAAAGCCTTGTTTTTTTCTCTAATTAAAGGAAGCAGCCTACTGAGGAAGAAATCTTTAACAAAACAACCACTCTATTCTAGCCAAATGCTAGAAAATAACTATGGTCTCATCTCACCCCTACTAGCTTAGTTTCAGTGGGAAGCATAGAATTCTATGCTCATGAGGCTGTGACAAGATGTCCAAACAAAAAGGAAAGTAGGGAACCAGAACCTTCAGCCATCTGATAATGAACAGCCCTGAGTGCCAAACTCCCAACAGTATCATAGGTGGCAAAATCAGCATCCTGAGCTTCCACCTCCACCCAGCATTTAGTGGGATGCCCATTTGCCTCCCATGATGGTGGCAGAGGAAGCTTATTGGATGATCAGGACTTTCACCATTACCAGGCAATAATCAGGCCAGGGCACTATAGTGTTAATGGAAACCATGTTAGATGTTGAAGATGCAACACTTATCCAGCAGAAATGAGTCCCTACCTCAAGTATCAGAAGAGATTGAATGATGTTAATGAAATGACATCTACCTTTCTCTTCCAGAGCAGAGAGTACAGCTAAAAAACAATATTTAAATAAGTCCTAGAGTCTTATATCATGATACAAAAATGCCCAATTTTCAATAGAGAATGACTTCTATACTTAGACATAAAATCTCATACTACACAAAAAACCACAGCAGATGCCAAGACTCGGATCGTATATATTAGAATGACATGACAAAAAATTTTTTAAGTAGCCATGATAGAAATGCTTCAATAAACAATTGTGAAAATTCTTTCAACAAATGAAAAAAATCAGTAAACCTCAGCAAAGAAATAGAAAAGATAAAGTAGAATGAAAGGAAATTTTAGAGCTGAAGAATATAGTAACTAGAATAATAAACCAATAAATGAGACAGAAGCAGAAAGTAGGAAAAAGGAAACCAATCAATGAATTTCAATGACATGGAAGATAGAATAATACAAACTCCCCAATTCAATGAGGAGTTAAAAATACACCAAAAAGTGAAGAGGGCTTCTGAAACTTGTGACGTGTAAGAACAGATGTAATAATAGCGTTATCATCAGTCCCATAAAGAGAGACACATAAGAGACTGAGAAAATCTAATGTAAAATTATAGTTACTTCAGAAAGCAGCTTGACAGTTTCTTAAAAAGTTAAATCTGCAAACCAGATGCCGATGGCTCACACCTGTAATCCTAACTACTTGGGAAGCTGAGATGAGGAGGATCATGGTTCAAAGCCAGCCCAGGCAAATAGATCATGAGACCCTATCTCAAAAACACCTAATACGAAAATGAGCAGAGTGACTCAAGTAGTAGAGTGACTGTCTAGCAAACATGAGGCCCTCAGTTCAAACCCCAGCACCACACACACACACACACACACACACACACACACACAAATTAAACGTGCAGCTGACATATTACCCAGCAATTATGCTCCTAGACTTTAAAGCAGGTAATGAAGACTTATGTTAATATACAAAACAACCTGTACACGAATGTTTAAAGAAGCTTTATTAATAATAGGATAAAACTGGAGACAACAAAATTGTCTTTCCACAAGTAAATGGTTAAACAAACTGTGGTATATTTACACCATGGGATACTATTTGCCTATAAAGAAATGAACTTTCGATAAAGTCATCGACTTGGATGAATGTCCAGTGAATTATGCTCAGTGAAAAAAGGCAAAATATTATAATTTGAGTTATACAACATTCACCAAAAACAAACTGATAGAAATAGAGAACATTGCCAGTGGGTAAGAATGGTGTAAGGAACTGTGGCAAAAGGACAGTATGAAAGATCCCTGTGGTAAAAGGAATTTTCTGCATCTCAACTGTATATATATCAACCTTCTAGGTGAGATATACTATAGTTTTGCAAAATGTTGTCACAGGAGCAATTGGAAATCAAGGTTACATGGAATCTGTATTATTTCTTGCAACTGCATGTGGATCTATAATTATTTCTGCATAAATTACTTAATTAAAAAACTTTACAAATCTTAGACATACCAACATTTAAGGAGTCATAGGAACAGAATTAAACAGATTGTGGGTTTCAACAGTTAGGTTAATTAATATCTCAATATTTTTTGAAAAATTAAAATTTACTTCCTATACTTTTTATAAATCCTTTCCATCTTTAATTGCTTCTACCAGACTCAATTTAAAAACGGAGTAAGATAATCAGGAAACCCTTGCTATAAAATTAAAAATGATTATTTAGTATTTGCCAACAAAACAATGAAACAAGAAAGTGGTATTTCTACCAGAATCATTGTAAAATTATTATAAGTAGAAATATACAAAAATTACAATGATAAACAAACCTGGAAGAGAATTTATCGAATACTATGTGGTAGTCATGAAAGTGTTAATGCACATTTCTGAAACTCCCAGTCCACATGCATATGTACTTCCCAAAGATAATATATGCCTTGGGTGTTTATTAATAGGCACTTTGGAAAATCATTCAGGCCACTGGCTTCCTTCCTTTTAGTGCTGGGAAATAGTAATTTACTAAATAGCAACTCATTAATGTGAAAGAGTTAATGGAAAGACTATGTTATGCATTTTAATAATCTGCTTCAATAAATATAACTACATAATGATGATTATTTAGAATTATTAGTAGAAATAGTAAATCTAAATAAAGTCATTATTTATAAAGTTGGGGCCAGAAATATTTTCCCACATATTAGTAGGATAAAACTGTCATATTTTAAACTCTTTTTATTCTAGACTATTGGTAATTTGGAATGAAGAAGAAAAAGAGGTCATTTCTGAGGAAATCCAAACGAAGGAACTTGGGCTAGTGTGGTTATACCAAGTTCTCTATTCCTGAAATTGTTCGGGGTATTATTGTGTGGTCTCCTTTCCCCTATCTTTTACTTCACACACACTAGCAACCTATTCCAGCCGGTCCAGCGATGGTGAGCCTCCCCACCTTTCCTATGTAACAGTTTCTCAGGGAGGAGGACTAGGAAAACAGTCCACAGGTCAGGTAACATACTGTAAAAGGGCTGCTCACCTTCCATTTCCTGGAGCCAGTCTGAATGAGGACCAGAAAGAGGAGAAGGAGGAAGAGAAGCTGAGGAAAAGAGAAAATGGATGAAGATAAGCGAAGGGATGAGAGGAATGGGTACCAAAAGCATTCTGCAATGAAAATCAGAAAAGCTGGGGATTTGTAATTTTGACTTCTGTCATTTTCTGTTGTGTTTTAAATCTGAGAGCTTTTATGGAGGAAGTATACGCAATTTTTGTAATGGCTGAGAGAAAAATCCATCTTTAGTTTAATACATAGATTCCTCTTAGATATTTTAGTCCATTTACTCCCCAGTACCTAAAGACTCATAGGCAAAACAAATAAATAAAAAACAAAGACACTCTGTGTATGCATGTTGGATTCTAGTTCCTCAATTATAGCCATGGAATTGGTATGTATTTATATTTTTATTAAATACACATTACTAATTGAATATAATGGGCTTACCTTTTCATCTAGATTTCTATACTCCCTGTTTGTACTTTGGCACCTGAAATTTTAGTAAGCGTTTCTTTTTTTGTTTTTTAATTTTTATTTTATTCATATGTGCATGCAATGTTTGGGTCATTTCTCCCCCCTTCCCCCACTCCCTTGCTTACCCCACCCCCTGCCTCCTCCTTCTCCCCACCACGCCCTCTCTACTTGGCAGAAACTATTTTGCCCTTATCTCGAATTTTGTTGAAGAGAGAGTATAAGCAATAATAGGAAGGAACAAGGGTTTTTGCTAGTTGAAATAAGGATAGCTATACAGGGCATTGACTCACATTGATTTCCTGTGCATGTGTATTTACCTTCTAGTTAATTCTTCTTGAGCTAACCTTTTCTCTAGTTCCTGGTCCCCTTCTCCTATTGGCCTCAGTTGCTTTAAAGTATCTGCTTTAGTCTCTCTGCATTGAGGGCAACAAATGCTATCTAGTTTTTTAGGTGTCTTACCTATTCTCATACCTCCCTTGTGTGCTCTTGTTTTATCATGTGATCAAAGGCCAATCCCCTTGTTGGGTTTGCCCTTGATCTAATGTCTGCATATGAGGGAGAACATACGATTTTTGGTCTTTTGGGCCAGGCTAACCTCACTCAGAATGATGTTCTCCAATTCCATCCATTTACCAGCGAATGATAACATTTCGTTCTTCATGGCTGCAAAAAATTCCATTGTGGATAAATACCACATTTTCTTAATCCATTCATCAGTAGTGTGGCATTTTGGCTGTTTCCATAACTTGGCTATTGTGAATAGTGCCGCAATAAACATGGGTGTGCAGGTGCCTCTGGAGTAACCTGTGTCACACTCTTTTGGGTATATCCCCAAGAGTGGTATTGCTGGATCAAATGGTAGATCAATGTTTAGCTTTTTAAGTAGCCTCCAAATTTTTTCCCAGAGTGGTTGTACTAGTTTACATTCCCACCAACAGTGTAAGAGGGTTCTTTTTTCCCTGCATCCTCGCCAACACCTGTTGGTGGTGGTGTTGCTAATGATGGCTATTTTAACAGGGGTGAGGTGGACTCTTAGTGTGGTTTAATTTGCATTTCCTTTATTGCTAGAGATGGTGAGCATTTTTTCATGTGTTTTTTGGCCACTTGAATTTCTTCTTTTGAGAAAGTTCTGTTTAGTTCACTTGCCCATTTCTTTATTGGTTCATTAGTTTTGGGAGAATTTAGTTTTTTAAGTTCCCTATATATTCTGGTTATCAGTCCTTGTCTGATGTGTTGCTGGCAAATATTTTCTCCCACTCTGTGGGTGTTCTCTTCAGTGTAGAGACCATTTCTTTTGTTGAGCAGAAGCTTTTTAGTTCTATGAGGTCCCATTTATCTATGCTATCTCTTAGTTGCTGTGCTGCTGGGGTTCCACTGAGAAAGTTCTTACCTATACCTACTAACTCCAGAGTATTTCCTACTCTTTCCTGTATCAACTTTAGAGATTGTGGTCTGATATTAAGATCCTTGATCCATTTTGAATTAATATTGGTATAGGGTGATAAACATGCATCTAGTTTGTTTTTTGCAGACTGCTAACCAGCTTTCCCAGCAGTTTTTGTTGAAGAGGCTGCTATTTCTCTATCGTATATTTTTAGCTCCTTTGTCAAGGACAAGTTGGTTATGGTTGTGTGGCTTCATATCTGGGTCCTCTATTCTGTTCCACTGGTCTTCATGTCTGTTTCTTTGCCAGTACCATGATGTTTTTACTGTTATTGATTTGTAATATAGCTTGAAGTCAGGTATCATGATACCTCCAGCATTGTTCTTTTGACTGAGTATTGCTTGGCTATTTGTGGCCTCTTGTGTTTCCATATAAATTTAAAGGTAGAATTTTCAATCTCTTTAATGAATGTCATTGGAATTTTGATGGGAATTGCATTAAACATGTAGATTATTTTTGGGGGTATAGACATTTTTACTATGTTGATTCCACCAATCCATGAGCATGGGAGATCTCTCCACTTTCTATAGTCTTCCTCAATATCTTTCTTCAGAAGTTTATAGTTTTCCTAGTAGAGGTCGTTCACATCCTTTGTTAGGTTTATACTAGATATTTGATTTTTTTTTTGAGGCTATTGTGAATGGAATTGTTTTCTATATTCTTTCTCAGTTTGTTCATTATTAGTGTATAGAAATGCTAATGATTTTTCTATGTTGATTTCATATCCTGCTACCTTGCTATAGCTATTGATGGTTTCTAGGAGCTTCTGAGTAGAGTTTATTGGGTCTTTAAGGTATAGGATCATATCGTCTGCTAATAGGGATATCTTGACAGTTTCTTCACTTATTTGTATTCCTTTTATTCCTTCTTCTTGCTTAATTTCTCTATCTAGGAATCCCAGTATTATGTTGAATAGGAGTGGAGATAGTGCGCATCCTTGTCTAGTTCCTGATTTTAGAGGGAATGGTTTCAGTTTTTCTCTGTTAAGTATAATGCTGGCTGTGGTTAGTCATATATAGCTTTTATAATGTTGAGGTACTTTCTTTCTATTCCTAGTTTTCTTAGAGCTTTTATCATGAAATGATGTTGGATCTTATCAAAAGCTTTTTGTGCATCTATTGAGATGATCAAGTGGTTTTTGTCTTTGCTTCTGTTAGTGTGGTTTATTACCTTTATTGATTTTCATATGTTGAGCCACCCCTGCATCCCTGGGATGAAGACTACTTGGTGGTGGTGAATGATCTTTTTGATGTGTTGTTGAATTAATTTCCCATTATTTTGTTGAGGATTTTTGCATCAATGTTCATTAAGGAGATTGGCCTATAGTTCTCCTTTTTTGGAGGTGTTTTTGCCTGGTTTTGGGATAAGTGTAATACTGGCTTCATAAAATGTGATAGGCAGTTTACCTTCCCTTTCTATTTCGTGGAACAGTTTAAGGAGGGTTGGTATCAATTCTTCTTTAAAGGTCTGATAGAATTCAGCAGAGAATCCAGCAGGTCATGAACTTTTCTTTTTGGGGAGACTCTTGATTGCTGCTTCAATTTCATTTTGTGCTATAGATCTATTCAGTTGATTAATATCCTCTTGGTTCAGTTTTGGATGATCATATGTATCTAGAAATCTGACCATTTCTTTAAGATTTTCAAATTTACTTGAATATAGGTTCTTGAAGTAGTCTCTGATGATTTCCTGGTCCTCCATGGTGTTTTTTGTTATCTCCCATTTTGTATTTCTGATTCTACTAATTTGGGTTTTTTCTCTCCTCATTTTCGTCAGGTTTGCCAGGAGTCTATCGATCTTGTTTATTTTTTCAAAGAACCAACTTTTTGTTTCATTAATTCTTTGTATGGTTTTTTTTGGTTTCTATTTCATTGATTTCAGCTCTTATTTTTATTATTTCTCTCCTTCTATTTGTTTTGGGATTTGCTTGTTCTTTTTTTTCTAGGAGTTTGAAATGTATCATTAGATCATTGATTTGGGATCTTTCAGTCTTTTTTATATAGGCACTCATGGCTATAAACTTTCCTCTCAGGACTACCTTTGCTGTGTCCCATAGGTTCCGGTACATTGTGTTTTCATTTTCATTGAGTTCCAGGAACTTTTTTCTTTCCTCTTTTATTTCATCAATGACCCATTGTTCATTAAGCAATGAGTTATTCAGTTTCCAGTTGTTTGCATATTTTTTGTCTTAACTTTTGTTGTTGTGTTCTAGTTTTATTGCATTGTGATCAGATAGAATGCATGGTATAATTTCTATTTTCTTATATTTGCTGAGACTTGCTTTGTGCCCTAGGATATGATCTATTTTGGAGAAGGTTCCATAGGCTGCTGAGAAGAATGTACGTTGTGTAGAAATTGGATGAAATATTCTGTAGACATCAAGTAGGTCCATTTGATCTATTGTATATTTTAGATCTAGGATGTCTTTATTGATTTTTTGTTTGGATGACCTATCTATTGATGATAATGGGATGTTAAAGTTTCCCATGACCACTGTGTTGGAGTTAATATATGCTTTTAGGTCCTTCAGGGTATGTTTGATGAAATTGGGTGCATTGACATTGGGTGCATATAGGTTCATAATTGTTATTTCCTTTTGGTGCATTTCCCCTTTTATTAGTATGGAATGTCCTTCTTTATCTCGTTTGATCAATGTAGGTTTGAAGTCTACTTTGTCAGAGATAAGTATTGCTACTCCTGCCTGTTTTCAGGGGACATTGGCTTGGTAAATCTTCCCTCAGCCTTTCATCCTAAGCCTGTGCTTATTTCTGTCAGTGAGATGGGTCTCCTGTAAGCAACAAATTGTTGGATCTTCCTTTTTAATCCAGTTCATCAAACAGTGCCTTTTGATGGGGGAATTAAGTCCATTAACATTAAGTGTTAGTATGATAGGTCTGTGATGATTCCTGTCATTTAGTTGTCTTAGTTGTTTGAAGGTTTGATTGTGTGTACCTAAGTTGAGGTCACTCTCTACTTTCTTGCTTTTTCTTTTCCTGTAGTTTGGTGCTGCCTGCCCTTTCATGGTTAAGTTGGGTTTCACTTTCTGTGTGCAGAATCCCTTAAAGAATCTTTTGTAGTGGTGGCTTTGTGGTCACATATTGTTTTAGTTTCTACTTATCACGAAAGACTTTTATTTTCCATCTATTTTGAATGATAGTTTTGCTGGGTAGAGTATCTTGGGGTTGAGGTTATTTTCATTCAGTGCCCGGAAGATCTTACCCCATGCTCTTCTTGCTTTTAATGTTTCTGTTGAGAAGTCTGCTGTGATTTTGATGGGTTTACCTTTGTATGTTATTTGTTTTTTCTCTCTTACAGCCTTCAATATTCTTCCTTGGGTCTCTGTATTTGTTGTTTTAATGATAATATGCCGTGTGGTAGATCTATTTTGGTCTGGTCTGTTTGGTGTTCTGGAGGCTTCTTGCATCTATATGGGAATAGGTTTGTCTAGATTTGGAAAATTTCCTGTTATTATTTTGTTGAATATATTACGCATTCCCTTTGCTTGCACCTCGTCTTCTGCAATGCCCATGATTCTCAAGTTTGGTCTTTTGATGGAGTCAGTGAGTTCTTGCATTTTCTTTTCACAGGTCTTGAGTTTTTTAACTAATAGTTCTTCGTTTTTTCCTTTAATTACCATTTCATCTTTGCGTTCTGAGATTCTGTCTTCCGTTTGTTCTATTCTGCTGGATTGGCCTTCCATTTTGTTTTGCAATTCTGTTTCATTCTTTTTTCTGAGGTTTTCCATATCCTGAGTCATTTCCTTTTTAATGTTGTCTATTTTTGTCCTGAGTTCATTTATCTCTTTATTAATCATGTTCTTTGCTTCACTTTGGTGTTTATACAGTGATTCTGTGGTTTCTTTTATTTCTTCTTGTGCTTTTTCAAATTCTCTATTTTTGTTGTCTTGGAATTTCTTGAGTGTCTCCTGTACATTTTGGTTGACCGCATCCAGTATCATCTCTATAAGATTTCTCATTGATTACCTGTAGTGGTTCTCCTTTTAGTTTATTCTTGTGGCCTTCATTGGTCCTTTGGCATAGTTTTTCTTCATTTTGTTGGAGTCTGGATCTGAGTATCTGTTTTCTTCATTTCCCTCTGGTTCCTGTACTAATTTTTTTGCTGTGGGGAAACTGGTTTCCCTGTTTTTTTCTGTCTTTCCATCATTGCCCTTGGTGTTGTTATTGTCCCTGTACTGTGTGCAGTTAAGTATTTTCTAGTTGTAATAATAACAATGGTGATATTTAGAATGGAAGGGTAAGAGGAGAGGGAAAGCAAAGAAGTTAAAGAAAGAGGGAAAAATAAGTAAACAAACAAGTAAAAGAAAACAAAACAAACAAACAAAAGTTTCAAAGATATAAACAGGGAGAGACAGTGTACTAATCAACACTACCACTTGTGGTCTGCATCTTCCCAAGCAGTCTGGGTTCTGGCATCTGGCAGTGGTGCGGGAGCCCTCCTGGTTTCTCTGTTAACATGGAGTGGGAATGCTACACACGGGCTGGGGGTGTGAAGGAGTCAAAGTTTTGCCTCTTCTAGGTCATTTTTCCTGTAATGTGTATCTCCAGTGTCTCTCCAAGGTTTTACTTTAGGAAGCACACTTTCTGCTTCCTCCCTCCAGCCACCATCTTGGAATCTCCTTAGTAGGTGTTTCTGATCAAAGAAAAGAAAAGGAATGTATTTGTTTCCCCCCAAGAGTCCTTTGAGAATGCATACAGATGTGGCAGGGCTTCACAGCACTCAGTGCAACAGTCCCTCAGCCTCTCTCTTTCTCTTTACGAATTCTTAGCATGGAGTTTGGTGCAGATATACTCCAGATCCACTTTTGCATACTGTTCTCCATGCCAGGAGTCTGAATCTCATGGACTGTATCAACTGAATCCCCACAGGCTAATAGTTGGATTGCATTTCTTCAGTTTTTTTGTGTATATAATCTGATTTTATTTTAATTCAGGAAATTTTAGTTACAATAAAAGGCCCACTCACTATAAACTATTCAATTAATAAAAAGTTTTCTCTACTTAAAACTATTGATTCTGGACCTTTTCCTGTTATTAATTTGACTAACCTCTATTCTTGAATATTTATGCTGTTCCCAGGCATATTTTTTTGCTATTGTATTGAAGTACCAGTGTACACAGTACACTATCCTTGAGATTAAGAACTGAGTATATACTCAGAAAAATCATAACTTCTTGTAGCATACTGAAATCAGAATTCAGACTGTATTTTCTCCCATAAATCTTCAAACATACTAAAAACTAATCTTTAACATACTAATAATAAGCTTAGCAATTTGTTTCAAAGAGAAATTTCCTTTCATTGTAGTTATATCTAACCATAAAATTGATATGCTCATTATAGAAAACTTTACAAATAAACCCAAGAACTCTAAGGAAAATTTAAACTCCCCATGATTCACAATAGCAAAAAAGTCACATTTTTATTTTAATGTAAGTTCATTTATAATTTTCTGTTCTTGCAAAAATGATTACACTTTATAAATTATTAGGCAATAGTTAAGGTCAGAAATAATTTTTTGGTCAATTCTCTGCCAGTTTGTCTCCAAGTGGAGCCTTCACTTCAGAGAAGTTGCACAGAGTTCATTTGTTTTTTGGTATTCAGGATTTGTTAAATACTACTTCTGATATGCCTTTTCTACACTTGTAAAACCAGGTGACTATTGTGTCATCCACTTGTTATTCAGCAGATATTTGTTGAGCATCTCATATGTATGGGGCACTATTTTAGGGTCTTGTAATATATCAGTAAATAAAATAGAAAAAAAGGCCTGCCCTTGTGAATTAGTAGTATCAGAATTCAGAGTCCTGATTGTGAACTCAGATTTGCTATTTTGTTTATACGTATATAACATTTTCCATCATAAACCTTCTATTTATTAACTCATTCTGGGATCATTTTGATCTGTAACAATGAGGGGAAATGAATAAAAGGGGCAAGAGGGAAGAATATTGCAGGGGGATTGCTAAAGAGTTTCTCCATTTTTATGATTTTCAGACAATTACAACAGTGGATCTTGAGAGGGGCCTCTTTTTTGCTGGTCACCTGTACAGTTGCACCTGAGAATCTCCAGAAACTCAGCTGTCTTTCTTCTTGAGAAGAAGGCACTGCTCCAGGCTCTTAAAGCAAATATTGTTAGAAAATTGAACGTATATGTTTTAAAAACTCAGAAACTGAAAGCCACCTTTTTCTATACCATTCCTCCTATTTTAAATCTCATTCTTGATAGGTTGCTTTTGTCTCTGACACAGAACTGTGTGTCCTTAACATGCTGCATGAGGTGATAAAAATATGTCTTTACTCATAAATTATTATGATTTGGGATGGTTTTTCACTGGCTTGAACAAAAAAAAATAAATCCCTAACCTGTCACTTCCATTTTTCACAGAAAGATTAAGTAACACTTTTGGGAATGAATCCAAATTACTCTGATCTATGTATTCTTCCAACACAGTGGTTGACACAAAGCCTGTTTCAGAAGAACATGAAGAAGTGACAGTTACAGTGTGACCAGTCTGAGAGAAAACAAAGACATAGCTTCTTTCTGATCCTACAGTGGGCTCCTTCACATTCCATGGCAGTCTCAATGCTGGTAATCTCTCTTTCTTCAAATTGCAATACCATCCTACTGGGTCATTTATTGGAGTAATTACCCCATCTCCTCCTACTGTGATATACAAAAATACTTAGCTTTCCAATAGTTACATTCTCTTTGTTATATCATATGGTAATATGAGTTAATACTCTGTTTAGCTATTGGTTTTATTTAAGAAGCAAACTCTTTCCTTCAAAAAAGAATTATAGAAGTTTTGTTTTCAAAAAAAAGATCTAATTCTAGCCAAATGCCCTAGAAAACACAGTATATAGCCACATTTTATGATTCATATATGGCTTTTTGTTATCCCTATTGGTTACTCACAAAAATGTGCATATCTGATGTCTTCTATTGAATTGTGTTGTGTTGCATGGCTTCATATGACAGCAGCAGGAAATGACTCAGAAACACAAAAAAAGGGATAAAACTTTAGAACAACAACTTAAAGTGTTTAATGAACTATAAACAGCTTCTACTGTTTAAATGTCTATAAGCAGTGCAATGACAAAGAACAGAAAGAAAGGAATAGAAAACTGTGCAGTTTATAATTAGAGCTATTAGGAGTCCTAAAGTGAATATAGAAAGCAGCTACTAAAAGTGAGCTGCTCACCAAACCTTATATAAAACATATACTGGAGGGTGAGGTTACACCAGTCTTTTAAAAGGAAACACATTAAAGCACATTTATATCTGCTTGGTGTCAGCATGTAGGCAGCAAAAATGCATTATACCCAAAGAATGCTTTCTATTATGTGCAATAACATCTATATTATACATCACAATGATAGACATTATTGTAGTGTCACTGCCACAGCTTTCAACATGAGCACTATGAGAAAATGGACTCTTTCTGAGTACCATAAGCTAAAAAGTGCTTGGCGGGAAACATAATGTCCATGGCTGTATTCCTGTCACTCTCAAAATGAATTTTATTTGCCAATAATACATAAACATGGCTAATGTAGCTATGTCCAAGTTGTATCCTTTTTACTTTTATATTCAGGAGATTTTGAGTAGCTTCACTTTTTACAAATGAGTTTTGTTGGCGTTATAGGGAAGTATGTGGTGTTATTTATAACATGCCTTAGAATCCTGGAGAGCTGTATGTGAAGAAGGAAAGAGAGACTTTGCCGGAAATATGTCTCACTCCTCACAGTGTCCATAACTCATAGTGTCCATAATCAAAGAAAATAAAGCACAACCAATAAACACAATCACCACTGCACAAGCATTGGCTCACAGTCTTTGTTTATACCCCAATTATTTCAACTGCCTTTAAATTACTTCTTCATTATACTCTGCTGTCTCACAGTGTCTGCAAATGATAGTGGCAGCATTCATCAATATGGATAAGTTCAAAGGAGGTATGAGGACTATTTATTTTTATATCAAAGATCCTTAATTGATCACAACTGAGTTTTCTAAGTAGGGCCAATGCCTTTTATGTTCCCTCACTCACAGATTCTTACTAGATTAAGTAGACTACACTTATTCACATAGTATCTGACTCAATCAATTGTAGATCATCTCTTCAGCTTTTTGTCATCTTTATTGACCTTTGTGACATAATTAGAAATTCTCTTCTCCCAGAAAAAGAAGTAATATTCTATTAAAAGAGTATGAAGACTTGAACTCCACTCCACTCAATAGGGAATGCAAGAAGTGGGGATATACATCAGTAGAAGATTATGTATTTTGTTGTTAATTATTTTTGTGCTTTGATTTTTTACCAGTTGGACAGATGCCCTTTGTGTAAAAGGTATGATTGCAAAGGTGTCTGTGTTTTAATGATGCTGGTGGAGTCTGTGATCAGAAGACTTCAAAATTCTTTGTGTCTCAAGGGAAGAATCCATCGCAGAACACATGGGTGTAAGTGGAATTTATTAAAAGTTAGGAAAGTGAAATACAAAAGGGAGCACAGTGAGGCCCAGGTAGAATCTGGAGGCTGAGAGGGTGTGCTTTTCTTTCTCAGGTACTTTTAAAGCTTAAGCTAATCTATGGGAAGGGAGGAATCACGTGATTCCCATGCAATAATCAATGAGCGGGGAGGGGCATGTGTGGTTCCCAGCAGGTGGGAGTAGTTCCTGGGCCAAAGCATGGTTAATAAGAGTTGTAATATTTTTCTATGAGTTCTGAACTTTTCCTAATTTTATCCTGCCTCACACAGACTCTCTAATAACTTCAGAATTAATATTTATAAGCAAAACTTGGCTTTTATTATTCTGTCAGTGTCAGAAGCACATCAGTGCTACCTTGATTTTGTCCCCTTCTAGCTTCCTTCTTGAAAGTGAATTCTCTTGAGTACTTCATTTTAATTGTCATGCAAGCTGTCAGAGTGGCTCAAGCAGTAAGAGCACCTGTCTAGCCAGTGTGAGGCCCTGAGTTCAAACCCCAGTGCTGACAAAAAAAAAAAAAGTACTTTTTTTCGCTCCAGAGACAGTAAAGACCTGCATTTCTTGGTTTGTAGTCTTGTACCAGGGTTCCCAGCTAAAGAAGAGCCTGAGTCAGAAAGCAGAAGACAAATGGACAATTGCAGCTGAAATCTGGTGACAATGTGCTATAGTTACCTATATCAAGTAACTGAAGAGTTTCAGAATATTATGCAAGAGCATGCAAAAGCAATGGCTTTTCCTTTTAATAATTAATCAAGTGACATGCATATGTTTTATTCTGTTTGCCAAGAAATTTGAGTGATTTTGATAAAACTTACTAAAAGTTACTTTAACTTAGTTTTAATTCTGGCTTAATTTGAAACAAAATGGAAGCCAAGCTACTTAACAGGTGGAAATCTTTCTCTAATTTGAATAAAGTTGAATAAATTTGAATGAAAAAAAAATAATTGTCATGCAAGACACTTGTGAAAGTAAAAATAGCCACCACTAATAATTACTCTGATACTGGACACATAAACCAGAACTATCCCCAACAAACTGAAATGCATAGACACCCTGTGAAAAGGCCATGGATTCTGATAGATCAAATAAACCATTGTTTATTTTAACACTATTGAGAGCCATGGAAGGAATAATAAAATATTCTCCTACTGGGAAAACTTAATTTTACAAGAAATAAAAATCATAAGCGGTAGTATGATGCACATTTAATCTGTAGATATAAGTAGTTTGAAAGTAGAATCTAGTTTTACCACAGAAGGCAGGAGGGAGGGCATAATTGACTGGTCTTGAGGTAGCCATGAATCCAGAGCAAGGTGGCATTTAAATGAGTGAACTTCAACAAAGGGAAAAGAAATTTTCTTTGTCTCTTAATTTCCTCAAACTTTGCTCATCTTCCTTTGTGACAATTTAAAATTACTACCAATTTTCTCAAGGATGTTGTTGTTTCCCCCTGTCACTGCCTCATCCCCAAATAAAGCATTCTTTCTCGTTTCAGAAGGAAAAAGATGGGTTATAAGAAGGGGATTTCCTCTGGGTTTTTTTTTAACTGTAGATGATCCCCCTACCTGTAGAGGATTTGTACCAAGACCCCAAATGAAGCTTCAAATAGGTCTGAACCCTTTATAATCTATTTTCTTCCTATGCATACATACTTAAAATAAAATTTAATCTGTAAATTAGTTATAGTAGCTTAATAACAATAGCTAGCAGTAAAATTAAATAATTATAGAATATACTGTAATAAAAGTTATTTAATACTTAAATTGTTTATTTCTGGAATTTTCAATTTAATATTTTTGGACTGAAGCTTACTGTGGGTTACTGAAAATGCAGAAAGACAAGGGGAGAAGGACTTTACATAGATATAACCTGTAGTCCATTTTACCTCCTCCTCAGTTCCATAGCAAAAGTCACCTCTAGTTTATGGCTCTTCCTTGGGCTTTCAAATTCTTCTCCTCATATTTTTTATTTACTTTATCATTTATTTCCCCTCCCCCTTACAGCTAGCTACTCCCTTTTTATAGGATCATGCTACGTCTTCTTTTGCTGTCTATAAACATGCCCGATCAACTCCACTCTCACAATATAAGAATTCTCTGTTTTCTGTAATTAACTTCCTATTTCTCTTCACAGCTATGCTCCTTAAAGAAAATTTCTTGAATTTTTTTCCAAATTTTACTCCAAACACCCTGATCCTATTGTCTACCACACTATAAAAACCACTTTATGAAATATCCCTAATACCCACCCAACTGGCTAAATCCAAACCACTCTTCATATGTCCTTAATTTCTGGGTGGCATTCCCCACCAGAGACCATTCTTCTCTTGACCTCCATCTTAATTAGTTCTCCATTACTCTCAAGCACTCCCATTACTTCCATCTCAATCTTCACACTCTCTTTTGTCAGCTGTAGTCTTAGTACTCACTACTGTCTTCTCTTTACCCTCTTTTCATCCCATTTTGTACACTTTCCTACAACAGCTTTGTTTCCTCCCCGAGCCTCAGGTGCCATCTACCAAACAAACATCTGCCGCTCAGATCTCTCTCCAGTGCAAGACCTTTGTCTCTCCACCAAGGCAATTCAAATGTAGAATGCAGATTACTACCAAGTCTTTATTCCAGGGAGTGGCATCAACTGCCAAGGCAGCAATTTAGCTAGATCCAGGAAATTGGGAAACAATTTTTTTAAACATTTCCCCTTCATCTTCCCAAGTCATTGAACACATCTGCAGCTTCTCATGTATCTGCCAACCTCTAACCTCTCTCTCCTAGTCCTTGTCAAAGGTTATTTTCATAGCTTAATATCCATAATTTCTCATCGGGATTCTAGAAACAATTGTTCTGCTAGCCTTTCGTTCTCAGATCCATTTGTCACATATCTTCATAGATTGCCTTAGAAATTTCCTGTTTAATGATCCTGTTTACATTTAAAAAAAAAGGGGAGGAGGGCTTTAAAATCTCTGCTGCATTTTTTTCCTGACACTTTGTGACAAACTACCACAATCTTAGTGGCCTCAAACAATAAAAATTTATTCTCACAGTGTTCTGAAGGCCAGAAGTTCTGAAATCAAGCTGTCATCAGGGCTATGCTCACTCCAGAGTCTCTCAGGGAGAATCCTTCCTTATGTCTTCTAGGTTTTGGTGGCTCCAGATATTCTCTGATTTATGAGCATATCACTTTAATCCCTGCCTCCGTGCTCACATCACCTTCACTTCTGTTTGCCAAATCTCCTGTGTTATCTTTTATAAGAATACCTCTCTTTAGATTTAGCGCCCACTTAGAGAATCATCCAGGATGACTTCTTCGTATCATTATCTTCAATTTAATTATATTTTGCAAAGATCATTTTTTCTTCCAAATAATCACATGATAACTAAGAAGGGGACATTACTCTTTGGGACCACCATTCAGCCTGCCATACCTACTAACAAGAAAAAGATACAAGCTCCTTCATGTAACACCAAAAGCTCTTCATCTGAGTTGACTCTGCTGCTTCATAGGCTCTCTTAGATTATGATCAGCCAGGCCAAACTGCCTGCCACTTCCTGCATGTTTACCCCTCAGGACCTTTTCTTACTACTTTTGCCCTGCCTGCCCAATGCAATGCATCTTCTAGTGAGAAGTTTAAACATTACTCTCTTTATGCTTTATGTGCTGAGCACACTTCACCTCCATTACCTTTGGATATCATTCTAATCACATGTCCTTGCAGCAGTTAACGTTTTGAAGCTCATTTGTGATTAGGTCTGCCCCTCACATTTTTAATATCCTCCCATCTCCTCATTAGCTTACTTTGGTTTTGTTTTTAAAATTTACATGTCATGGAGTTTTCATCTCTAAACTCTGATATGGTAATTGATACAGACTAAGCATTTAACAAAAAATTGCTGAAAAATACTGACAACTGGGTACCTAGTACTTGCTGGTCATCATATAGAAAATTTACATATGATATACTTGTTGTAATCCTCAATAAGACATTAAGATAAGTATTCCTAGACTATGAAAAGGAAAAACTGGGACTCAGAGCAATAAAATGACTTTCCCACAGCCACAGAGAAAATAACTGCCGAATTAGTATCTCAGCTGAAGTCTGTGCAACTTAAGCCAATGCTATTTTCAATGAGTGATATTGACATTGCAAATGTTATTGTTAGATATGTGTAAGGTATTGAACTTGGTGAAGTAGGCTTTGATACAGTAAAAAAAATTGTTTATTCAAAATATATTTAATGGGTTACCTACTTTGTGTCAGGTATTATTCCAGCAACAGAATGTAGATCTTAAATGCCTCCCAAAGGCCCTTATTCTAAAGGTTTGGTAACCAACCTATGACACTATTGGGAGGTGGTAGAGCCTTTAGGAAAAGGGATATAGTGGAAGGAAGTTATATTATTTGGGGGCATCACTTGTCTCCTGACAACTATGAGGTAAAATGCTTCCTCTGCCATGCTCTCCCACCATAATGATCTGCTGTTCCATAGGTCCAAAGCAACAAGGCTAAAAGGCCACAGACTAAATCCTCAGAAACTGTGAGACAAAATGAACCTTTTCCTCCTTTTAAGTTCATTATCTCAGGGAGTTGTCACAGCAATAGAAATATGGCTATCACCTTCACCAGGTGATATGTGGTTCAAAAGCGATGCTTGGAACCATGTGGAATCTTGATTAGGGGGTGAGGAAGTGGAAAACATAAAAAACCTTTTGAGAAGCTTGTCTATCAATAAGAACCTAGATGCCTACCGTACACCTGAAAAGGTAATGGCTACAAATTATAAACACAAACATCTAAAAGTATAGGGAGTTGTTGATGTATTTAGCAAAGAAACTACTAAAGCTTTTATCTTATGTTTTTGCCACCACAAAACAGT
Source organism: Castor canadensis (assembly GCF_047511655.1). Classification (NCBI taxonomy): domain Eukaryota; kingdom Metazoa; phylum Chordata; class Mammalia; order Rodentia; family Castoridae; genus Castor; species Castor canadensis. Next base: position 142,553,964 of record NC_133405.1, read on the forward strand.
ATCAACTGCCCATTTTTCCCTTTGGGAATAAATGCAGCCATAACACAACCATGCACAACCATAGTTGTGCAACCTGCAACATAGAAAATGAAATTCAAATAGTCATCTGCAGTGTGACAAAACTTTATTGGTATAGAAAAGAATCTGGATTTTTCTCTATATGAATATAAAAATAACTCCTCCATGATAATAAAATTAGACTGATTCTCAATTTGCCAACTTTAAGGATTTTTATCAGGGTGAATAGGAAGGAACAATTAAAAACTGTTGTCTTATGGGATTGTGCATTTTTCAGTTTGTGCCATATTTCATGTCAATGCTTATGAAGACAAGCATTATGACAATACAGACCCAAACAGAAAAAACACAAATGCACATGAAACATCTTATACATCTCATGTTGGCCAGTGTTGCTGTCTCTAGGTGACTGATGCTTACTTTAGATAGCATGAGGCTTGCCAAAGCTGTTGGCTGCTGGATGGTCCCTGGAGCCTGAAAAGGTCCAAGAGTACTTTTTCCTCATCTTATAAACTACTTTTTAAAGTTCTTCCCCAAATATGCTTTCAAATGGGAAAACAGACAGCTGTACCTATCCTGCAATCATCTCAAACATCTACTTTCTCCATTTTGAGTGAGGATAGGAAGATATTCCGAGAAAGGGCCTATTTTCTGGCTGATAAATAAGAATGTCTCACATTCATTATTTGAAGAAAAAATGTAAATAAAAATCCTTTTCATGTTTTAGAAGTGGTCATTGTAAAACAAGGCAGGAGAAATAGCATAATTTTTATTAGATAATCACCCCTTAAGAGCTCTCTAAATATACACATATATGTGTAATACATATATATATGTCTATTACACATATATGTGTATGTATACACATGTATGACTATATCTGTGTATATATACGCATGTATGACTATATATGCGTATATATATATGTGTGTGTGTGTGTTAGCTTTGTTATTTTTAAAATGCTATTCTCTTATGGTGGCTAGGAAGAGCCCTTCTAGGAGAAAACCCATAACTGCCCTCAATTTTTTGGGGGGAAGAAGGTTTAAGAAATCTGATCTTGGGCAGAGACTGAGGCTCTCGGCTTCTATGAAGGGATTAAATGGTCAATAAATTTTGAACCTTCCAATCATAAGTAAACCCCTTGTATAAACTTCACTACTAGTTCCCTCAGAGTCAAAATAGAACCAGCTCACAGTGGATAAGGAGACAGCTTACATCAAGGTCAACAAATAAATCCTTTTATTTGACATTACTTTTCATAAAATAATTTGAGATATCTAATTAAGGATATAAATAAAATAAAATCTATAGTAAATAAGGAAGCTAAGCAATGAAAGGAGAAATATCACTACCTTTCTAGTGTTAAAATCACATATTATTTTTAAAATCTCATTAGTGCTTTAAGAGAGATAAATGTATTTCTAGTTCCAAGGATGTCTTTCCCAGGGTATATATAGCCAGATAAAATGTGACTTTAACAGAAATATTATTTCAACCCATCTGAATGAAAGTTAAAGAAAGGGCTGTATAACTTAAGAAAGGCAAGTACACAGGGGAAAGGCAAACGTAGTCCAAGTGAACAGTTTTCTGATAATCTGATCTGATTTACTGATGGAACCTCAAAAATTAACAATGGATGTATATTTTGTCTCTTGCCTATTTCTAGGCAGATCTTCTCAATGTGTATTTCCTTCCTTACTTTATTATCTTCAATGTATTTGATTGCTGTTTAGGAGTTATTTATTTAAAAGAAAACATAGTAAGAATTTTGTCTGATATACTAGATAGAGTTTGGTTCTACATTTCATTAGGTACAAATTTGGTATTTAATAGATCATTAACTAATAATAATATTTAACCACTTAAACATTTATTTTTATTGCTTTTTGTGAGCAGCAACTAGGACTCATTTTACCTCTTTATTAAAAATTCCATCAATATTTGACATATGTTAAGAAATAAGAGTTAAAAGATTATTTTTAATATCCTCTTTTCTTTCTGTGGTCTAAGACAATGCTAGTAATGTGTTTGAGTACATGAAAGACTAACATAATATTTGTGAACATATTAAAACCCTAATTTGATGAACATCCTAGAAATTCCATTATGGGAATTAAGATCCCAGTAACCCTATACTGAACCAATCTGAGGATAAGAAAAAGAAGGAAAACAAGAGGTTATACTAGACAAAATTTGGACTTTATGAGTTAAAAGTGGGGCAGATGAAGAAAAGTCAAATGGTACTAGAGAGGGGAAATAAGACTTCTTATAGAGGATCATTTGAGTAGATGTCCACTTGTTCATACTTTCATGCAACACATTTTCATTGGGATTATCAGTCTCAGATGTCAGAAACAAACAAGCTTATTCATGAGGTCAGGAACTGTTGATATGTCACCTCATATCAATCGCTTACATTTTCTTACTTCTGTATACAGTATGTATGGTTCTCCATTTGGAGAATCATAGACAACCCCGCCCCACTTAATTCTTCTGTGATGATTTCTTTTGCTATATTCATGACACCAGTCTTGGGCCATGGTAAGAAATTTTAGCCTACTATAAGCTAGTGTATTCCCAAAACCTTTTTCAGCCTCAATTTATTCAAAATGGCCGTTTATAATGCCAGCATTAGTTCTTTCAGCAATCTCTCTTCTGCAGTTACAAAAGCGTATGACTTCTATAGCTTTTTAAATTTTTTTTCATAATACTTTTCTGCATATGCAGTGTACCTATACAAAACAGATGCAATTTTGCTATATTTCTTTTGTGACGTGACAAAAAAAATAGAGCAAGTCACCTAGAAGTTCAGCAAAACTGTCTATATAATTGTAGGATGAAACTTTGGAGCAATTAATGAAGCTCTCAATAAAGCAAGTACATAGTAGTGCATGCCAGAGCAGAGCACACCTGTAAATTTGGATCTGGGAGCAAATTAATGGATGGAAAAACCCCAATAGGTCAAGGAAACCAAGAGGGTAGGGAAATAAAAAAATGAAACCATTAATGAAATTTGAAGACTCACTAACATAGCTGGAAGTGAATTATTTCACTCTGTTTGCCTATTCAAATAGTTTCTCCAAGTTCACCCAGATTGTTCTGTTACATCTTTAATTTGTGAAAGTATATTTCTCTTTTCATAAGCTCTTAAACTCTTTTGGATCGCTGAAGTTTTATTTTGTGCACAGAAGACAAATTTATTAAACTGCTAAATGTTCTGAACATCACCTGGATCCATCTAAATAGCTTACGGTCTCCTATAATGTTTAGTAGATCAAAAATAGTCCCACAGAAAATGCTATATGTTTGTTTATTTGTTTGCATTAATTTTTGATGGAAATGACTTTCAATTTGCTGTGCATCAACATGTGAATTAAATAAGTATTGTATGTGTCACCCCACCTTGAAACTTAACGTTACTGCTTTAGTTACAAGTTTACCATCTCTCTTTGACTTAGAATCAGATATTTGTGTGTTCCAAGGGAGTAGCTAAGAGTACATTGATGCATTTTGTTGGCAACAGGAAAACAACTGAATGAGAAGAAAACAAAACAAAACAAAAAACAGAAGAAACACCGATTGATTTCTACCCAGGGTAATTATAAGATCTTTCTTACTTGGTACAATTTCTTTGTAAAGTTAATTATCCTTTAACAATAACTGAAAAATTAATCTTTTTTAACACATTAATAATGTTTGGGCAATAATTTAAGAAAATCAATAAAGCATTGTGAAATTGTTCTGTAATTCTTTAGAAACCTATGGCTTTCTCCTCATTCAGAAGGGACTGGCTGCCTTATCATTGAATTCCTACCTTTTTGCCTTTGCTGGATTTAGTCAGAACCAGTCAGACCTCTAATGTTTTTTTAATGTTGGGCGTGATGGTTTAATTCAAATATATTTTCATTTTAAAGTTATAATGACTAAGTACACCTGCTCACTTAAAAATTAGTACCTAGTTAGGCAGTTTTCAAAAGCCTAATCATCTTTTGATTGTCTCTCCTTGTATCATAGGCAGTTCACCTGCTCTTCATCTAAACTTAAATGTTTCCTGTTTACACGTCTAAAAACACTGAAAGATGATAATATTTAGAAAACAAAGAAAACTGAAATCTACATTCAAATGCATTATTTATATAATTATCCTGTAATTAAAGTAATTATAGTTTGTGAAAAAACTAGAGTTTTTTTATTTTCATTTAGAAATTTCTCATGGAATAAGCTGTTAACATGTAGAAAGCACGCACACATGCACACACATACACATATACATAGTCAGAAGTTATCCATGATGTTATCTGCACAATAAACAAATGTTACCACCAGATTTAGGGCTTTGAAACCTGTTATTTCTTTTTTGAAACAAATATTCACCAGAAAGCCAAACAGTACATTAATCCCACAGAAAGGATTACCTAGATTGAACTTTGGAAAATCTTTAATCCTTTATAGTTTCAGCAGCACCAGAAAGAAAAAGTCACAGTTATATCTTGCTGAGCTATACACTGGTGCTAGGGATAGGTGGTCATGTTATATAAATAGTGAGTCTCCAGTATTTCCTATAAGGCAGGGACAGTGTCAGATAAGGCCATGAGACATGAGTGTGCTTGAGGGGTGCAGAAGAAATGCAGAATTTTCAAAGAGGCCCTGACAAGCACTCACAGTTGGATTTTCATTATCTTCAATGAGGAGGCATATCAGTCAGGTTTTTGCTATATAGTGCCATCCACATTACTGCTTTTCATATGATTTCAAAGTGGACAGCACAGTTTGTGTCCAGTTTTTCATTCTAAATATACTATTCAATAGTTATTCTTTTCTATACCTTTAAACAGATTTTTTTTCAACCACAATGAGTTCACATCACACTTTGGAAGCATTACCTTGAAAGTAGTTAATGGATGTGACTGTGGACCATCTTCAGAGGTCCCTTTAAAGAAATACTTGAAATCAAACCACAAAAGTTTTATTTTCTCCATGGTTTTGATCAAGTTTTGTGGGAAGAAGTGAAAAGTGTTTAGAATATCTTCATGTGGTTTTCACAGACAGATGCTGTATTCTTGTACGCACCTGTATAACCTTCTCCACTAGCTGGTCTCAGCTCTGCAGGTAAAAGGTCAGGTTGTCACATTTGGTTTTAAGACCAGAACATCACCATTGAAATCAAAAGGGAAATAAATGATAAATAGCTGTATGGCTTTGATCCCTTCACTTTTAGGATACACCAGTAACATCAGACAACAGGATCAGATTGTTCATAGGTCTTCAACATCTGCAACAATAGCCACTTTGGTCACTTGTTCTTCAATGTGTTGACTTCGATAGGTCTGAAATACCAAGAGCGTGAAGGAAACAAAGGCAAAATAGGTAGCAATTCTACAGTGCCCAACCCCAGCATTTTCTCTAGTCATAATCTTAAGCATATTTTAGGGATGAACATTCATCAAGAGTGTCACGCAAACAACAAATAAGGTTGAGTCATCATAGTTCCTGAGAATATCCTCAATTTTGGACATCTAGAATCCTTCATCTTGTTTGGCTCCTGGCTGTGAGGAGGTAAACAGCTTCCCCTGCCATGTGTTCCCACCATGATGTGCTGCCTCATACAGGGCCAAAAGTGATGGAGCCAACTGACTGTGTACTAATACAATTATGAGCCAGAATTAACCTTTCCTTCTTATGAGTTGATTATGTCAGGTATTTGTCTCAATGAAGGAAAGCTGCCTAACCCACCATCTGTTGCATTTCAGTATGTATCATGCATTGTGTTAAGCACTTTATGTGTTACCTCACTTGATCATTACAACAAGTGGAGATTACTCATTCCCATTTTGCAGATCAGAAAGTAGCCTCCTAAAAGTTAGGTAAGTTGTTCAAATTCATACAAACAGATAAGAAATAGAGAAGACAAGCATCAAATCATGTTCACCTGACTCGACAACCTGTGCTCTTTAACCCCACGACTGGTTTCCTCTCTTCTATGATGAACTCTGTCTCTCCTTCCACTTGTGCCAGCAGGGCACCCTAATGCCACTGACGCTACGCTATGCCATTTCCCCGAGCGTGTGGACCAATCAAGGACAAATGTAAAATATTGCCCAAAAATAAAACAATTTATTCCCCTCAAAAAAGTTTAAAAAAATCAAATTTAGCTCTTGAAAACAGCCAGAGAAGGAGAGACATATGTTTTTTTCTGCGGCTATCAGAATTTCCTATCTATGGGAGAATCTGAAACATTCTTTTTCCACTCTTTATTCACTTGAAAAGGCTTGACTGCACATTAGCCTGACCTGGGAACCCTACTTGGAAAATCTAAATAAATGTCTAAATTTAAAAGTATATTTGCTCCTCACTGATTGCTTATTTCAAACAGAAGTCCATGCTGATAAATTTGTCTTACTACCTAAAATTGATATATTCATCTCAGATCGCATATGTGTGCATATTAACTTATCCATCTTTTTTTTCCATTTTGGGGATTGCATCTAGCACAGAATCTTAATCTTTCCTTCCTAGGGTTTTGGGTGTAATGACAATCTTGGGTGTGGAGCCCATTAATCACAATGCACACATCAGTATCAGTTCCATGTGGTGTACAGGTATTTTTTAATTATCCTTTTCAGCTCAGAACTAATTGGAGATGTGTACTAGAACAATGATAATCATAGAGACAATGAGTATTTCACCATGTTTCTCCCAGAGTGTCTTTGGGTAGAAAATTTGTATTTGGTTTCCTTTCTTAATTTTAGATAATCCAGAATCCCAATCCCACATCTCCATGTACATTCCCATCAAACACACACACACACACACACTTACTCTTTGTCTTTGATAGCTACACATTTCTTAGAAGTAGATCCAAGAGCTTACTTAACCATTCTGACAACACACATAATAAACTGTTTATATCACTAGATTCAGCTGATGGGAAAGTAAATAGATGCAAAATAAAAGTGAAATACAAAGCTTCTATCAGTAATATGTGTGCTAGTGTGTTCCAGTTATAAAAATTACATATGCAAGTGGCTATATTTCTCTGATTTTTACTTAACAAATAGCAATTTTATGTTGATCTATTTACATTGATAACAAATTAAAATTTTTTTCAGTATAGCTAATTTGACACTGGGATAGCATAAAGCATTCATTTTGGACACAGAAAATAAGTGTCTCTTTAACAAAATTAGAGATAAGGGCAGAACAGGTTCTGCCTGGAAGCAAAGGGGGGAGGGAGGGAGAGGTGGGAGAGGGGGGAGCAATGACTCAAACAATATATGTACATGTGAATAAATGAATTAAAAAAAGAAAAAAGAAATATTTAAGTTCAAATTAAAAACATTTTAAAAGAAACTAACTTCATAGTGGACAAATATTTTAAATACCCATTTTCCATCTGTGACACTGTTTTAGTCACAGAAAAACTGCTAAACTTCAACAGCTGGGCTTCAGAGATGGAACAGAGGGCACACATTGATGAGCTCCAATATCACCACATATCCATTTTAGAAGCTCATGTTAACTTCAGCAAATGGATATTATAATTTGAATGGGTTATACCCATGATTCATCTACAATGTCCAAATAGTGTTTTCTCTTTTTGTTCTTTCAGTAGGGTATTGTTATGTAGCTCAAGCTGACCTCAAACTCATAAGCTTCCTGCCTCAGCATCCCAGATGCTGCTATTATAGATATGTGCCACCACACCCAGTCAATTAGTTGATTTTTTTCTAAAACTTAGATAATATTAAATATTTGAGGATAGTGCAAGGGTCCAGAATATGCCAGTGTTGCATAAAAAAATATTTTGAGCGGAAGGCATTTGAGTTCCTGAAATTTCTTACCTGCCTAAAAGCTGAAACTCTCAAAGGAACTCAAAGGAGCCCAATTGTCATAAATCATCTCTTGGAAAACAACTCAGACAGATTGATTTTTACCACTGGAAAAGCAGCATCTCAATACAGGTCACTGTCAGAAAACTCCCATCTAGGACCGGAAATGTGGCTCAAGCTTTAGAGTGCTTGCTTTCTAAGTGCAAGGCCCTGAGTTCAAACCCTAGTCCCCCCTACACACACACACACACACACACACACACACACACACACACACACACCCTCTCATCTATGCTCTGAAGATTCCATTTCTATTTCCTAAAAGTCATTTATTTAAGCATAAATGATGTTCTTTCCTACCCCTTCCCTTTTAAAATACCATAGAAGTCCCAAATTCTAACTGCCTCTTTGAGCCACATTTTTATGGAAGTCCTATGTCTACCTATGTGAATCAAAATCTGTTATTTTTTCTAATCTGTCTTTTGTCAATGTAATTCACCAGCCCTCAAATACTGAACATCAGAGGGTAGAAGAAATGATCCCCTCCCCCTTCCATCATAATAGTATCATCTACTTCCATTCATGGAAAAGCTTCTTGATAGTATTCTAATAAACAACTCCCTAAACATTTTTCCTTCATCTTTTTGGTTGCTGTTGGGTCACAATTGCTGGCTTAAGGCTACCAGATTATTTAAATAGGCTTCCACATTTAAAAGTTGGTGCTCCATCTGTTTTCTCCTCCTCCTCAGGAGCTATTTGTCGGATTGTTAAACAAAGCAACTCAGTATGGCAACTCAGAATGGCAGTTGTGTCAGATTGCAATTTACACCTTTAGAAAAGGATTCAGGAAAACAAAATTGTTTTGACACATTCCTTTCACTTTCAACTCTTCATTCAGATTTATTGCTCTGCTCTTTTGTTTTAATCTAGCTGCTCTGGAGGATTTTTAAACTGAAATTCTGTTTTAAAAACAGAATTTTGCAAGAGTTGGAAAGAACCTGAGAGGTTGACATTTGATAGTAACTGCTGAAGTTCAGAGTTGTTAAGGCCTTTGCCCAAAAGTACATGACTGAAGGGGAACAAAGCCAATATAGAACTCAGATCCTCAATCCATGGGGTGGTGGGGTGTGTGGGGGGGGAGGGGTTATAATTTCTCCGTCCATGGTGCTAAACCAAAGGTACTATCCCTGTGTGTGTGACATTGAGATCAACATTGTAAGAAACAAGCAAGAAAACTCACAGAGCATGCAACTTTATTTTTATAAATTCTTATCAGAGTATTTATTACTGATATTTAGATATCTCATAAAACTGAATTCAAACTCCAGTCCAACCAAAAAAAAAAGATTAAATATCTCATAAAAAACTGCACTATTTTATGTTTTTCCTCAACATATTAAAGCTGGTAAAATCTTAAAAATTAAAACAAAATTAATTCTTTAGACCATGTCATTAGTTATCCTGTGTTGAATTTCAAAAGTATTTAAATAACATATGTGGAAAGACTTTCCACTACTTACATTCCAGCAAAATAAGTTAATTTCTTTCCCCCCCAAGAAAGTAACAAAAGTTCTTCCTCCATATGTTACTTAAGCAAAGCAAACTTTAGATAACTTCCAGCAGAAAGGGGGAAGCTGGAATGGTTGAGTTCTAGAAGTGTTAAACACCTCATATTTATAGAACTATGCTAGTCTCAATATAATGCTTGTATTGGTAAATGTTTCTTGGATCATGGATGATAAATTTTAGCTCACTAAATGGAGTTCAGTAAGCAGCTACTTTTTCTACAGAATAGCGCAAAAGTCTTCTGTTATTTGTGATTTTGCTTTCCATAGTTTCTGTAAGGAAATATAGGCCCCAAAGTGACCACGTGAAGAGGAGTGATCTGGCCAAGAGATTCTTTATTGCAGGTGGGAGAAGGAGAGAGCAGAGAGAGCCAAGAGAGAGAGAGGCAGGAAGGGCAGGGGCTTAAATACCCCTCAGTGGGACTCAGCATGATCTGATTGGTTAGGATCTTCTGGTTCATGCTGATTGGAGGTTGGGGCAGAAGGAGGATTCAAGCTAGACTTGAGGCAGGACTGTGACCCTGGGAGGCAGGACCATGACCCAGAAAAACAGAAGCTTAAGGGTGCAGTAAGAACTGAAACCTATCAGCGCCATTATTGCCAACAGTTTCTGTTTTCTCTGGTGACCCCTGGTCTGTAACTTCCAGAAATAAATAATTTTTGAGTTGTAAATAACTTTTGTTACAGTATACTTTTATAATTGTTCTATTTGATCATAACTTATTGTTGTTAAGCACTTACTATGCCCAATTTATAAACTTTTTAATATTTAAGAAAAACTTAATACATATAAGGCTCAGTACAAACCATGAATTCAGACATCTGCAAAACAACTCTTAACATAGCCCCAGTAGATAATAGGGGACTACTGCATTAGGCTACTATAGTATGGATCATCAATTCCCCCCAAAATTCCATGCATTACAAGTTTAGTCACCATTCTGTACACTGTTATGTGATGGAGAAACCTTTAAGAGGTATGATATAGTGTAAGGAAATTAGGGAGTGTGACTATAAAGGGAATATTGGAACCTGGACCCTCTCTCCCTCTCTCTCTCTCTCTCTCTCTCCCTCTCCTGTTTTCTGGCCATCACCAGGTATACAAGCTGCTCTGCTTTGCCACATGTTCCCACAAAACATTCTGTGGTCGCAGACAGCAAAAGAAACAGGGCCAAGGGACCATAGAATGAAAACTCTGAAGCTGTGACCCAAACTAAACCTTTCCTCCTGTAAGTTAATTTATCTCAGGTATTTTGTCAAAGTGACAGAAATCTGACTAATATGTAGGTCCTCAAGAAATTGACAAGTCCTTAACTTTAATTACATGTAATTCTAGAATGTGCCTGAGTTCCATTTGACTTTCCCTCAACTCCTTCCACCAGGGAGCCCTCCTTCTAGTTTTGTAATAAAATTCTACCAAATCTTCAATGTACACTTTGAATTTCACTGTTTTCATGAAATTTTAGTTAATATCTGTCTCTTTCTACACTAAACCCATCTTTATCTAAATACACATCCTCTTTATTATACTTCCATCATAATTATTTTATGATTTAATATTTTATTAAAATTATCTGTGTACATATGTCTCCACAACTAGATGTGAAGTGCCTTTAAGACAAAAAATACATTTCATTCAGTTTTTGTTTCTTCACAACCTTTAATAAAATGTCCAGCATGGGTGATAATTATAATATATCCTGGTTAAATTAACAAATATTTATTACTTAAATGGCTGGATCCAGAAAATTCTATTTCCTACAAAGTTCCCCAAAGTAGTTATTCAATCTCAGCACAGATATCTGTAAAAAATGGATAAAATATTTTTCTACTTTTAATTTTTATTTGTGCTTCAGAATCTTCATTAAAAATAACACATATTGCATTTTGAAAATTAAAAATTATCAAATATCACGATAAAAACAATTTATTCAAGAACAAATTTGCTGATTCTCTGTTAGAAGTAAATATATGATTTTTGAATATTACAGGAAAACTAAGTAATCTAGTGAAAAGATTTATTATGTGGTGGCTTATAGTTCCTGAAAGTGGAAATGTTTAACCTCCCAATACCAACTGGGTGGATCCCAGTTGTTCAGCACACACCTTTACAAAACAGCATAAAAAGTTCATCTTTTCCCCTTCTTACATACAGTTCTGTAATGTTAGGTGTCACCTTAATAGTTCAAATGTTTCTTCCATAAATTAAACTTATCTGTCAAATGTATTTATTTATAAATACTGTCTAACTTTGTAATGAACAATGAAAGAAAATGTTTTTATATTTTTACTGAAAAGCAAATCATACAGAATTTAGTTTCAATTCTTAAATTTAGCCATATTCATAAAACAAAATACTCAATAATTTTGATTGTATTTACAATTTGCAAGTCATTTCACCTGTCATCCTTTTTCACTTCTGATAATGTTACATGTCTTTTCACTGTTTATTTTGAATTAGATGGTGCACTTTTATATATGTTCCTAATGGAACCAAATAATATTGAACTTTAACTTCTAAAATTCAAATTGTGCTGAGAACTAATTTTTTTAACATGAGGAAAGCTTTTAGTGGCAGACACGATAGGTTAGTTTCTCAGATATAGATGTCATGCAGAAGACTGAGTCCTTTTCTACTTTTTGGCTTAACCTAATGCCAGAGAGAAGTCCTGCCTTCCCCTCAGAGGAAATCCTCCTCACTTCTCAAAAAACTAAAAATAGAACTATGATATGATCCAGCAATACCACTCCTAGGCCTTCTTCTAAAGGAATATAAGTTGGGATACAATAGAAAGACTTGCACACCAATGTTTATTATAGCATTATGCACAATAGCCAAGCTATGGAAACAGCCAAGATATCCTACAACTAATGAAAGGCTTATGACAATGGGATTTTATTCAGCCATAAAGAAGAATGAATTTTTTTTTGCAGAGAAATGAATAGAACTGGAGAACATCATCTTAAATAAAGTTTGCAAGGTTCAGAAAGACAAGGTTCTCATGTTTGCTCTCATATGTGGAAGACAGACCCCATACAAATATGAACAATATCATACATACATATAAATATATAAACATGTTTCCAAAAGTGGGACTGCTAGATGAGACAAAGAGAGGCAGAAAAGAAAAAAAGAATGACAGAAAGTGAATAATAATGAAATACATCACATCTGTGTAGGAACAAGTCATAATGAAACACACTGAAAACAACTGTTGAACAATACAGGATAGGCAGAAAAGAGTGAGGCAGAAAAGTGGAGGGAGTTAAACTGATTTAAGCATCTATTTATAGGTTAGATACTGAACAATGAACGGACTTAAAAAATGAATATCAAGAATGTATAACAGATCATGTTAAGGGAGGGTCACTAACGTGAGGGTAAATGAAGATAAAAGAGTGAATATGGTTGATGTACTTTCTATACATTTATGAATATGGAACATTGGAAACTGTTGTAGTTATTTTAAGAAGGGGAATGGGATAAGAGGGAGAATAAGGGAGGAAATGAACCAAACTGGGCAATCATAATAAATATATATTATATAAAAGAAATATTTTATATAACTATATATATTTTATATATATATAATATATAATATATATGAAAGCCTCCACAGTTGTCTTATTCTCTATGTATTTCCTGGACCTGGCAGAAACTCAAAAACATTTGAGAGAAGAATAATGGAATGTTTTCTAAAAAACATGTGTCATGTGTTCATCAGGATGGCACCAAACTGTCATATTTATAAAAAGCTACAAAAAAAGCACACAGCTGAACTTCTCACCAAATAACTTTGATGTCCTGTGTGTTTTCTCCTTAGCACATATTGACATGTTGAAGGTTACAAAAACTTGATATTATATTTGTCCCTAGAATGAAGATATGAAGAGAAACCTGCAAATAATCCACCTACGGTGTATCACATAAATGACTTTACAACTTATTGAATCTAAAATTACCTTTTTTCCCAACATAATATGCAGATATGTCTTAATATCTATTATATTCATCAATGATAAACACATTGACTAATAACTTAATAATGATAATTATAATTAAATTTATCAAATTTCTGTTTAATGTTTCATATACTGTTAATGTAAAAACTTCAGCAGAATAATTCTATAAGTTAGATACTATTAATGTTTATATTTCATAAATGAGAAAACTGCAATATAAATTGAGGAGAAAGATATTAACTAAATCATTATACAAATGTATATATGCACATATATATGCATAAATTATACAAATGTTTATATAGAAATTATACAAAAATGCATATATTCATATATACATACATGAATACATGTTTATGTGTTCATTTATATTTCTTATAAATGCGTATATACATACATGAATACATGTTTATGTGTTCATTTATAATTACATTTCTTACAAATGCTAATGTGAAAAGTATAGGATATGGCAAAAAGGTATAGAAGAGATTTAGAGACTGGGAAAATCCTCTCTAAGGAATGCGAGCAAAAAATAATTAGGAGAAAAATAAATGTGAAAAGCAAAGGATAGAGCTCAATCCAGCAAGATGACAGATTGTTGACATTCCTATAGCCCAGCAGCAACCAACTACCCCCAAAAAAGGAATATCAGAGAACCCAAAAGGCACCCAGGGGGTCCCATAACCAGCCAGAAGGAAAGCCCTCCACAAATTCACAAATAGAGAAACAACTAACCAATGGAAGAATGGGATGAATGACTCGTAGCTCAACAATCCTGATTCCCCACCCCTGAAGTCTCCATGCAGCTCCAGGCTCCATTACTTGGCATTAAATTGGCATTAAGTCCTGCTTCCGAGCACACACAGGAACAGGGAGTTACACACTCCCCGCCCAATACATGACTTGGTGAAATGTCAGGGACCCCGGTGCCCCTGTGCAAGCAGGTCCCATGGCTCCCACTGCTCCACAGGTACCAGAAGGCGCAGGCCAGCAGGAATGGTTCCCCCCGGAGCAGCACCTTAGAACTGAGCTCCCTGAGGCCCATGCAGGAGGTGGGGCCCCAGAACTTCCACTGTCCAAGGGCTTTGTTGTCCTGAGCCTGCAGCAGTGCCATAGGACTGTGGTCCCTGATGCCTTTGTGGGAAATCAGACCTGAAAACTCCCACCACTTGCAGGCTTGGTTCTCCCAAACAAGCTGCAGCACCACAGAACCTGCAGCCCCTACAGGAAATCAGGCCCCCAAACTTCCACAGCCCATGGGCTTTGTTCTCCTGTGCCTGCAGCAGCTGCCATGGTTCCTGGAAGTCCAAGTAGACCCCAGGGCCTCTGCTGCCTTGTGGGCACCAGATGATTCAAGCCTGGTGGCTTTCCTGGTCCATAGATAACTTTAACTTTCTACAAAGTGCTAGGAGCCTGCCACCATACACCAGAGTGAACACCAGGCTCCAGGCTTTGCTATTCTCTTGGAACCAGGAGGCTTACCTCCCCACAAAGGATGGAGGCCCAGCACTCACTACTGTCCCTGAGAGCAACAGATCACTCATTCTTCTGTCAAAGAGTGAGAACTTCAGAGTCCCCACAGAGGGAGGAAAGCTGTACCTGCTACTCTGCGGGTGACACCAGAAGCCCTGTTCAACCAAGGTACACAGAAGCTCAGTGCTTCACACTGCACCTCCCTGCAGGAGAGTCATGTGTCTATTGTCCAATAGTGGAATTTTAGCTCCTCCACTCAGTAGCAATACACTACTTTGCTGGTACTAGGAAGCCTACTCTCCACAGTGCACAGAGACCCAGCATTCTCCCCTGAAACTGCAGGAGAGCCCCTGTGCCTCTATTAAAGATCTGGAACTCTAGTCCCTCACTGAGGGAAGACAGAGGTAATTGCCACCACAACAAGAATCCTACAAAGGGTAACATATCTAGCATACTCATCTCTGAAGAACACTGCTGGAATAGGAGAAAAAACTTAAAACACCAACTACAGGGGCACAAGAGATTAAAACCTTAACCAAAACAATTCCAGATGCATAAATCTCAACACAGAATGAACCAGCAAGACAATCATTCTCCATCAAAAGCCAATTCTACCACAAAGGAGCCAAACACCTACACAGAGGAGGAGTTATCAAATAATGAATTCCAAAAATAATAGTTAACACAAAAGTTAGTGAATGACCTCAAAGAGGATGTGAATAAACAATTATATTAGCTCAAAGAAAATACAAACGAACAGATGAATGAAATTAAGACTATCGAGGATATGAAAGAGGAAATAAATAATGATATGGAGACCCAGAAAAATAATCAATCTGAAATAAACATTTCAATAGTCCAAATAAATATCACAATTGAAATCTTGGCAAACAGAATGGAGCAAGTTGAAAATACAATATCTGGAACAGAAGGCAAAGTAGAGGAATTAGTGCAAACAGTACAAGATTGTGAAAGAATGCTAAGAAAATATGAATGGAACATGCACAATATCTGGGGCACCATGAAAAGACCAAACCTACAAATCATGGGTGTAGAAGAATGAGACGAGATACAAACTAAAGACACTGACAACCTATTCAATAGAATAATAGCAGAGAACTTCCCTAACCTCAAGACTCATTTAGGTACAAGAAGCTTATGGAATATAAAGCTGTCAGAAACAAAAGAGAAACACCTCTAGACACATCAAAATCAAAACACTCAGCACCCAGAACAAAGAAAGAATTCTGAAAACTGGAAAAGAGAAAAGACAAGTCACATATAAAGGCAAACCCATTAGAGTAACAGAAAATTTCTCAACTCAAACTCTGAAAGCAAGAAGATCATGGAAAGACGTAATTCAGGCCCTGGAAAAAAAAGCAACTGTCAACCTAGACTAGTCTACCCAGCAAAGCTATCCTTCCTAATTGAAGGAGAAATTAAAACTTTCAACAACAACAAAAAACTGAGGGAATTTGTGACCACCAAAACAGCACTACAGAAGATGCATAAAGGACTTTTACATATAGAAGAAGAAACTAGAGTGAGATAGGAAGACTCAAAAAAGAATAAACCCTTTTAAGCAAGCCAGCTAGTAGACAAGGAAGAAGTAAATTAACAACAGGGAAACAGAAATGACTGGAACTGGCACCTCTCAATATAAACATTGAATGTAGATGGCCTCAATGCCCCAATCAAGAGACATAGAATAGTAAATTGGATTTAAAAACAATACTCAACCATATGTTGCTTACAAGAGACTCATCTAATTGAAAACAATAAACACTGGCTTAGAGTAAAAAGGTGGAAAAAAGTTTTCCAAGAAAATGGACCCTATAAAAAAGTAAGAGTAGCTATACTCATATCTGAGAAAGTAAACTTCAGACTAAAATCAGTCAGAAGAGACAAAGAAGGTCACTACATATTAATTAAAGGAAAAATTCATTAAGAGGAAATACCGATTCTTAACATATATGCACCACAGGGGTACCCATATACATTAATAAAAACTCTAATGGCCCTAAGAGCACAGACAGACACTAACACAGTGATAGTGGGAGACCTGAGTACCCACTGTCACAAACAGACAGATAATCCAGACAAAAGATCAACAAAGAAACTTCAGAACTACTACACACGTTAAACCAAATAGACATGGTTGATATCTAAGGAGTATTTCTCCCAACAACCAGGCAGTACACATTCTTTTCTGAAGCTCATGTAACTTTCTTCAAAATATATCATATTTTAGGACAGGAAACAAGTCTCAACAAATTCAAGAAAATTGAAATAACCAAAAGAGTCATATCAGATCACAGTGTAATAAAACTAGACCTCGACAACAAAAGAAACCTCAGAAAACATTCAAGCACATAGAGACTGAACAACACCCTGCTGAAAAAATAATGGGTGACCAAAGTAATAAGAAATCAAAAAGTTCTTAGAATCCAATGAAAATCAAAATACAACCTATCAGAATCTGACACACCAAAAGCCATGCTAAAGGGAAAGTTTAAAGCTTCCAGTACCTACATTTAAAAAAAATAGAGACCTCTCAAATAAACAATATAGTGATGTACCTTAAGCTCCTAGAAAAAGAAGAACAAACCAAACCCAAAACCAGCAGATGGAGAGAAATAATAAAAATCAGGGCCAAACAAGGAATTGAAACCAAACAAACTATAAAAAGAATTGATGAAACAGAAAGTTGGTTCTTTGAAAAGATTACCAAGATAAACAAACCATTAGCCAACATAACAAAATGGAGGAGGGAGAAGACCCAAATTAAAAAAAATCAGAGATGAAAAAGGGGATATAACCACAAATACCAACAAAATCCAGAGACTCATTTGAGAGTACTTTGAAAATTTATATTCAACTAAACTGGAAAATGTAGATGAAATGGATAAATTCCTAGATGCATATAACCAACCAAAATTAAACCAAGAAGACATTACCCACCTATTTTAGTCCTATTACACCCAATGAAATTAAAGCAGTAATACAAAGAAGAGCCCAGAAGCTGATGCATTTAAGGCCAACTTTTACCAAATCTTTAAAGAAGAACGAACATCAATACTACTCAAAGTTTTCCAGGAAATAAAAAGAGAAGGAACACTATCAAACTCATTCTATGAAGCCAGCATTATACTCATTCTAAAACCCAATAAAGACATAACCAGAAAAGAGAATTATAGACCAATATCTTTAATGAATATAGCTGCAAAGATTCTCAACAAAATAGTGGCAAACAGAATTCAGCAACACATCAAAATGATCATACACCATGACCAAGTCAGTTTCATTCCAAGGATGCAAGGATGGTTCAGCATACTTAAATCCATAATCATAATACAACACATAAACAGAAGCAAGGACAAAAACCTATGATCTTGTCAATAGATGGACAAAAAGCCTTTGATAAAATCCAACATCTTTTCATGATAAAAGCTCTGAGGAAACTAGTATAGAAGGAATGTTCCTCAACATAAGGCTATATATGACAAACCTAGAGCCAACATCATACAAAATGGAGAACAACTGAAACCATTACTCTTAAAGTCAGGAACATTTCAGGGCTCTCCTCTTTCTCCACTCCTATTCAATATAGTTTTGGATTCCCTAGCCGGTGCAATAAGAAAAGAAAAAGACATTAAAGGGATTCAAATAAAGAAGGAAGATGTCAAAATCCCTATTTGCAGATAACATAATCCTATACCTAAGAGACCCTAAAATCTACTTGAAATCATAAATTCTTTCAGCAAAGTAGCAGGATACAAAATTAACATACAGAAATCAGTAGCTTTTCCATATACCAACAAAGCACAGACTGGGAAAGAAATCAGAGAAACAATCCCATTTACAAATAGCCTCAAAAACAATAAAGTACCTCAGAATAAAACTTAATAAAAGAAACCAAAGACCTTTTTAATGAAAACTACAAATCACTGAAGAGAGAAATCAAAGGAGATTGAACTGACCAAAGTAAAGCACACCCACAGCGTGGGCATACCTTGAGACACCACTTTGAATGTCAACTCAAATATTAGTTATGAGAACCAGAACTGTAAAATAGGCACAGTGTGGAGAGGGTTGGAGAGGGTACTTGTGGGAGGAAGAGGGTGAAGGAAGGAAATTAAAGTGACAATATATGGTTGATGGAGTTCATAGACCTATATGAAACAGAATTGAAAAGCCTCTTGCAGTTGCTTTAAGTGGGGTGGAGAGGGGGCTCAGAGGGAGAAACGAGGACAATGTAAATAATGTACAATTTAAGACGAATCAGAATTGTCACTATGAATCCCTCCTTGTATAATGAATATATCTTAATAAAAAAGTATAATAAAAAAGAAAAAAATTGGAATGGAATAAATGAAGGGTAAGTATGATCTAGCCTCTGCACTGTATTAATATGAAATTAATGCATGTGACTCAAGTATTCCAACAAAAGAATGGCAAACAGAGGAGGGTGCAAGAACACCTAGTTAGGGGAAGAAATGACCCAAACATTGTATGCACATATGAATAAAAGAGAAGAAAAAGAACACTTAGTCTTCTAGACTCTAGTTATCTTACCAGCAAAAATATCAATGGGCTTTATATGACTATTGAGATTCCTTCCATCTCTAATATCTCTTATACTCTCTCTTGTGACCATATCAATCTTCCTATAGAGTGAGAAGGACATTATTATTCCTGTTTTCAGTATAAATATAGCGGCATAAAGGACACTAGTGACTTGTCCACAGAAAGTGCATGGTGGGCGTGAGTCAAAACATAACCTGAATGCCTTCTCATCTAATTCTCCTTCTAAATATTAAACTAGTGCTTAATTTAATCAATCATTGGTGTTTTGGGAAAGGACATGAGTCATTGTTGGTTTGTATACAATTAATAGCATTTTATAGTAAAAGTAAAAATATAATAAAGTTTCTTTCATTGAAACACCTCAAAGTATTTACCAGTGCAATAAATAATAGAAATTAGGCAAATTTTCAGATTCACATGAACTCATTTTATTTTCTCATGTTCATAAATTTATAAAAAGCATACCTGCAAGAGTGACATAAAATAATCTTCTACCCTCTTTAAATAATTATAAAAAACATAGGTTGGCAAATTATGTCCACTTTTTGGCTCATGGTGAGCCAAAAATGTCTTTTCATGCTGGCAAATCTGATGAACACATGAGCTAAAGTCCCTGTCCCCTTATATGGCTCTTATGCCATTCATAGTCTCCCACTTCTTCTTCACACATTCCATGATGTTCCTCATAGCAACCAGAAACATCTGTGAGTTACTTGAACTGGAAAGTTTAAAACTCTTGCCCCATCAAAGAAACCAATCAGGCAAGATGACATCAGAACTAGGATATGAGAGTAAGAAAGTTCTCAGCTCTTCACAGACAGAACATGCTCAAAGTTACTTTTAATTTACATGGAGGGCTGGTCATGGTGATACACACCCATAATTCCCAGCCATTTAGGAGGCAGAGATAGGAAGATTGTTTTCAGAGTCAGCACTGGGCAAAAGTGAGAACCTAACTGAGGTATAAAGTAAAGCAAAAAGGATTGGTGAAATGGCTCAAGTGTCCCAAAGTTTAGATCCTAGTACCACTAAAAATAAATAGATAAATAAAAAGTATTTACATGGATCCATTTAATAGCATTTCCTGAACAAAAATGAATCAAATTTTTAAAAAGCATTATATAATACAAGGCAAAGAGATATGCTTCTGGTTACAGTTCCTAGTAGAACACTGGAACAGGCCATAAAAGCCTTTTTAAAAGTTAAAAGGACTTATGTGTCACATGAATACATATATGGAATTAGTCAAATTCAAGGCTATGTGAGACTTATAGGGATGCAACTTCAAAAAGCTGAAAAGTGTAACAAGGAAAAATATTCAGGAAATATGAACAATAATAAAAACATCCTTCAAATATCATAAAATATTGCCCATTGATCTTATCTCTTCAAGTAAAAAACATAATTGTTATTATTACAGTATTTGATTTGATAAAATGTGTTTGTTAGAAAATTATTTTGCTTCTTTATATCTGCAATAGCTTGTTTGGAAGGTTAAAAATAATTATATCAGAAATTTTATTTTTGAAACATTTTTATGTAATTCTTTGGAAAACTAATAAACATTTAGCCACTATGTCATTTTTCTTCTTATTTTCATAAAAATAAATTACAATTTATAATTCAGCAAATGTAACAATGGAGACATAAGAAATTTAGGATCACAAAAACTTTTAACAACCATATTGACTTCTAAATATCTTCTGAAAAATAACTTACAAGCGCAGAGGGAGAGAGAGAGGGAGGGAGGGAGAGAGAGTTGGGTGGTTGGGTGAAGCAGAGGTGAGTTGGGAAGAGGTTGTCAAAGGCACAGAGTACTTAGAGCATCTGAGAATATCAAGTGCAGTACAGTGAGCATTGGAAAGGTAGCAAGAGCCTGTACTACACATTCTTTTACTTAAACACTATGTAAGTCCTTCATTTTACATGTGGAAACACATGTTATTCATTGCCTTTCTCTTTATGTTTAATGTTTACCAAACAACTTCTGCTACTTCTTCAGTTTGTATGTGGTTCAAAATCATCCACTTCATCTCCCAAAACCAATTTGTCTTCTAACTCTAGAATAAGCCATAAATTGACTCAAAGTAAAATTTTGTCTCCATTTCAAAACCTCAAGCGAGGATTTCATTTAGCCTTTATTTCTTTGTTGAAACTGAGTATTCTATAGGCTCTTGTAATCCTCCATTTGGTGTTCCTATCATAGCATACCTGACATTGGGAAATATATAAAGAAAAAGTTTATCTGGGCTCTTGTTTCTGGAAAATCCAGCATCTTCTGAGGCCTCTTGTAGGCATTACAGCATGGCAGGAGAAGTGGAAAGTAAACTGGCCACATGAAGAAAGAGATGGTTTCACTTTCTAACATCCCACTCTCCAAAGAACACCACCAAATCAGGCACATGAGACCTAACCCATTCCCTTCTGCAAGTAGTGCCCCATAGTGTGATTGTCTCCCAATACTGCCCACCTGGAAAAGGTCCTCCACAGCAATACCATTATAATGGAGATGAAACTTCCAACATGGGAACCTCTGTGGGACAGAAACATCCACAGCAGCTATAAAGACATCGATCTCTGGTCCAATCAGACATGCTAAAGGAGGGTTTGTCATCTCAAAAGGGTGCTGGATAGAGATGCAAGGACAATAGCATCTAACACACTTCCTTTAAATAAAAGCATTTAAATATTAAACACCATATTCATGTGGGGGATTTCTGAAAACACAGCATTTATACAAGTTGTAAGGAAACTGTTAATTTCTTTAAGAAAGCCCATAGCAAGGACATTATTTTGAAAATGCCCCATTTCTCTATTTCCTCAAATTAAAAATAATTTCTTTAAGGCAATCTTTACTTTTATCCCCACAGTTTTTTCTCCACTTGCTTTTTAAAATATTAGTATTAATTTATTAAGGTTGACAGAACAAATTACCAATGTAGATAATTGTCAGTATAAAAATTGTGTATTCAATTTTGCTTTCTCTCTTTTTATCTATTAATTTCCTTGACGATTTATATATCCACTTCTATACTAACAATATTGTTGGTAGTAATGATATGAAATGAAAGTCAGCTCAAAAGAGTTTCAGTAATCTAATCAATGAACATGCATTGAATATCAATAATGCACTTAAAACTGTGCTAGCAGATATAGGGTATAACAGCAAAAGAAGTCCTTGTGCATGCTCCTGGAAATCTTAGTGTCTAGTTAGAGAGAGAGCATCCATACGTGAAATTGCTGCTGAGCAAGACAACATTAAGAAAACATTAAGCTATTTGTATAGAAAGAATTGTACAAACTTGACGTCCCTTCAAGTTCCTCTTCACTTAGATAGCAGAGACCTGAGGCACAGAGATATTAAAAGGTTTATGTTAGTAATTGACAAAAATAGCAGAAAAAAATCTAGTCTCTTTCTATTATACCAAAATATGCATTAATCATTGCATGAGGAAATAAAGAACTAAGGAATTAATATGGGCAAAAAGTGAAGATAGAAATGAACTAGTCCTCTAGAAGCAGGCACCGATAGAGATGGGAAAAGAGACAGGAAGAATAGAATGGCAGTAGATCTTAACAATGAGTGGAAATAAGAGTGAGTATTGGGGTGAAATGATGAAGAAAGGTACAGTTCAGTACATAAACCTGCTCAAAAGGAGACAAGGTTCACATAGAGCAGAAGCAGGGTATTCAATAATTTATGAACAATATATATATATATTCTTTGAGAGTTGTGGCAAAAACACATCATCATCACCATGGTACTTCTTGTTTTGTTTGGGTATTAGTCTATGCCTGTGTACTCACACATGTGCATACCCACTGTGATAGATGCAGAGATATTGTTAAGTGTCATGAAGGGAAAGATGAATGACTTTCCCTAATTTTGGTGTGCTCATGTGTGAATTTTGTAGAACTAATTCAACTGAGAACACCACATTTTAAATTACTAAGCACATTTACTACATTCAGTGCAGTGCTTTCCAATTTTATTTCATGTCATACAAAAATTTTCTATCACACATCTTGGATTTATTTGTTTTTAAATTGTAGACTAATTTTAAAACCACATCTTAAAAACAGGATCAAAATGTACTTCATGATAGCATAGCTAATCCAAAAATACTAGAATTTTTTAAGATGCTTGCCTCTTGGAACTAAAGCCATGCTAAATGCTTTCAATAAAGATAGAAACCATGACCCTTTCCTGGGAGTAAATATTATAGTAGAATCAACCAAACATACAGTAGTTATAAACTACAGAAAATATCTTTTTTCTAGCAATATCACAGTTAAAAGAAAATAAATTTATTGTTTAAATTTTAAATTTAAAGAAATTTCACTGTTTAAAATAGGCATATTTATGATTATATTCTAGCAGAGACACTACCTTCTATCTCTATCTCTAAAACTATTAGTACACAGAAGAGAAACAAGGTGGAGTATATATTGGGTATTTAAGACAGAGCTCATCTTTGGCCACTCTCTATCATTGGAATTAGAGACTGTATGAATATTAAACTTACCTTCTGTATTGTGCTGACCACTTTATGAAAAAGGAATAGCTAAAATCTTTGATTATCCCTTCACGTATATGCTATGTATTATCTCAGAGGTAATTGGCTGAAATATATGTATTATTCATCATCTATACAGAAAAATTGAAACAGAAGGGGCAAAGGAGTTTGCCCCACCACCACCTAAAATGCTTACAGCACAAATTACTGCCTGATTCTAATTATAGACCTAACCAGTAGCTGCTGATTCTTTTATGGGTAGTGAGATAATCCAATCAGGTGGATTGGGAGCTCACTTTAAATACACCACACATAGAAATTAAAGTATGACTGATGGGTTTAAAAGCTGTTAATCAATATGTAAGGATAACTAATTCAATTCTCTTGTGTTTGTATTTCCCCCCTTCTAAATCATTCCCAAAAGCTTCTTTGAAGTTCTTGATCTTTAATGAAAAGACATATAGTTGTCAGGCTCATTTTCCCCTCTTTTCTAACTTTTCAGAGTACTATTAAGCTGAATTAGGTCCACCTAACTTTTCTTTTAATCAGGAAGTTTGTGATAATAGTGTATTCACTAGACATATTCACAGGTGACAGCATTCTAGGTTTCATTAATTGCAGATCTACATGATAGTTAATCTACACTTATAATATATTCGAATACTCTAAGATACATTGGGTTTATTTCTTAAAGTACCTTTTTAACTGATACATTTAGAAGGATGCATATAGCCAATTATCTTTACCTCAAAGGCCATTAAAAGTCTACCTGAGTTAGGGACAAGCAACAGTGGTTAAACCACAATTATAAATTGGCAGCTTACCCAGCAAAGGCTGGGATGAGGCACATATGTAACTTAAAACATTCCCAATGTCTAATGTACACTTTCCTTTGAGAAATATTCTTGGTTTTGGATGGTGTTATATATGTGGCTTTCAGCCACACGATCTCTTGTGGTGCCTTCAGCAAGCCGTAATTTAGAGATATCTCAAAAGAGACTTTGCAGAAATAAATGGGCTTTTACTTTTTGATCAGCACACTCTCATTCTTCTTAGGATCCCAAATTAATGAGAGTTGGTGGAAAAGTAATGCCACTGGCTTTGTGATATATGTAAGAAGAATTTGGGTTTAGAAAGTTGTTTAGTTTACAATGAATTGTTAATGCTCTTAAAGATGGGGAATGAGAAGGATATGTTGGAATGAAAGAAAACATAGTTACATTAAGCAACACTTTCTTACTTTTCATTTTGTTCTTTTTTTTACTTAGAAATATTTAGAACACCAATTTCAGTCTAATGGGTTTATGGGATTTGGTTTGATATAGAATCTCTTACATTGTAGCAATGCTTGATTTTAGAAAACTCCTGATATTCTCCATCATCTCTTCCAAAAAAAAGTGAACATTTATACAGATGGATTTGCAAGTTCATTCTAATTAATGATCAATAATTCACAATCAGAACACTATAACCATAAAATACTTCAGTTTTGATCATGAGTTAATGCTTGTAAACAAAATTTTCAGTCTTCTAGTTTGGTCTCAACCTCCTAATTATTTCCATGGTGTTGGACTGAGGCATAAACTTTTCCTTCAGTGCTCCAACACCATGCACTGCCTAGACCTATAGGCCCTACTCCCATCCTCATCTTTAAGCATCAATATGTTGTTCTGTTTGGTCCCAACCTTCAGTTCTGACTTTGACTCTCCCACTGAGTATTACAAATATCATACAACATTTGCCCTTGAGTTTGAGTGCTACACTCCCATTCTGTCATAGAGCCAATTTAGACTCTGGTACTCACCACCTGCCAAGGAAAGACTTGAAGAATTAATTTACTCTTTTCAAGAGAATGGAAAGCATTATACTTGCTGTGTCTTCACTTCATGAGATACTGAGATATTGCTGCTCATAACTGTGATGTATGAGAAAATGCATGGCAGAAGATGAAAAAAAAGTATAGCAGATGGTGAGGGAAAAGAAAGCTCTGAGTTTAGCCCTGCATTCAACATTTACTATTACCAAAAGCCTGAGAGAATTTCATATAAAATGAGTGTTTTCCAACTTTATAATGGCAACTATTGTGCAATGCCATGGTTTTCTTATTTTATCCTCAAAAGAATTAAATAAAGTATGCACCATTTTAAAGATAAGGAAGCTGAAGATTAGAAATAAACAAAAGCCTAGAGCCAAACTTACCTGAATTTTTAAGCAATTACACTAGACCCCTTCTTAATTCCTTCCTATCAGAAGGGACTCTTGATAATCTACCTTCCATCCAGATTCTAGTAATAAAAAAGAAAGAACATAAGAAAAATTATATAGTGAGTACTTTGGGAAGACATATATCATAGACATAATTCTATTTTCTCCATGGTGCCTAAGGACTATGCCTACTATATTATTGACATTATAATATATAATTGGAGACTAAGTGAAAATTAGATTGAATCTGAGTGACAGAATATTGTGTACAGATACTAAACTATGAAACATGCATTCAATTACTTATAAGATCAAACCTTGTGAGGAAAGAAACACTTAATATAAGTAAATAGATATAGAGATATGTAATAATGCCCATTATTTAGAATGTTCTGATTGTAAGTAATGGGAATTCTGATTCAAATTGAGATAGTGTACTTTGAGGGGTATGACTTCAAAAGTGGATTGATCAAAACAATTTTTAAGGGGTGAGTTTTGTCCACCTCTTTGTTATGTTTACCATGTTGGCTTTATTCTAATCTGACCCTCTTTATCTCATGAGGTTACTTGCTTCTTTATTCATGTTCAGCAATGATGAGACTGTTTAAGTGCTCCATCATCTCAAATTGGTATGCCTTAAGTCTCATGCCCATCACTGACCAAATTCTCCTTCCAGAATATTCCAATCACCTTAACATAGACCACCTGGAGCAGGAATAGAGACACCTTTTGTAGAACCACATGAATTACCAATAAGGATAATTGGGATAGACAATTGGAGATGCAGCCCAGTACTGAGACACAACTGAAAACTGTCCATTAGGAAACTTCCTGACCAATTCTTAAAGGCTGATTGTCCTTTTCAAGGTTTTAGGGTGATCTGAGTTGACCACCTTCCCCATGAAGGCTTCTCCTCTTTAGTCTGATTTGACCAAAGTGAGCCATAGATACTATCTGATGTTCAAGCAGTTTGCTCTGAAAGCATTCTTACAAGACACATATTAGAAGCAATCTGGTGTCATAGGACAGACACAGAGTATCAGATAACCACCCAACTGAAAGAGTCTCCACCAGAGATCATATTGGAGTTTAGGAATTCTTTTCCTCTTTCTTATACTTGTCAATCTAGGTCAGGTAGCAAATGTTTCTTTCATGAGGGAAATTGAAGCTGTTCTTATAAGAGGGAGCTTTATTTTAAGGTTTTTAAGAGCTGTATCTGTACTTATGTGCCCTTACCTTAGGCCAGGGTTAAAACTCCCAAGACCAAGTTGTGCCACATGGCTAAGTAGTCTGGGCCCTGTGAGATATTGGTGTGGGCCTTTCAGCCACCATTAATCTTACATCACTGACCTATCTTGTACCATGCTCTATTGAGGTCATCTTTCTTGGTAATGTTAGGTCAAGACTTCCATAGGTGTCATTGCTGCTAGAATGGTTTGTTGATATTTGGCTTATATGAGAACACACTGGCTAGTTGTAGTTTCCTTTACACACAACTGGAACCACTTTACTTACTAGTTCCATTATTTTTCTCTGTGTAAAACATTCTAGGTATATAATTCCCCCAAAACTTAAAATATGATCATTGGGATTCTACTGTCTCAAATCATTAATTTTTTTTTAACATCTTTTCCTAACACACACACTTTCAAATTTAAATAATCTAGTGAAGAAGAAAATCTCTAATATCTCTCTATATATAGATTATATATATTCTATTATATATATGTGTGTGTATGAAAAAAGACAAAAACAAGGTTGAATGTATAAAGGCATATGCAATTTCTAAACATCCTGCATACTTTTTGTACATACAACTTTTGATCATTTATTTTCTATTAACCTTTCTTACATAAATCGCATAAATATATATATTGATCTTAATCTATTTACAATGCAGTAATCCTTAGACAACATGCATTTGAACTGCAGGGGTCCATTTATTCATGGATTTTGTATTTTGGGAGCTTTTCAATAATTTGACAAAACTAGCAGATGACAGTGTAGTCAAAATAGCAAAAATATTAAGAACAGATCAGTTATGTCATGAGGGCATAAAATACAGACATATAATAGTCTATTTTATCATTTACTACTATAAAATATTCACAAGTCTATTATAGTCAAAATGTGTTTGATTGTGCAAGTCAAAACTTTTGCAAACAAGCACAAACTGTACAAGATGGTGTTCACAGTCCAGAAAAATGTAAAGAAGAACACAGGTGCAATATTAAATGACAATGGTATAATGTTAACTATGGTTCTTATTTCATCACTACAATAATTTTATAGTCACTTCCTGTTGTTGGTGTGAGCTCAAGTGTTGTGAACATCTTCTTAAAATACCATGTAACTTTGATCATCCCTACATGAACAGTTTGTCTCTAGTAAATTGTGCATCATAGGAAAAAGTTATCTCTTGCAATTCTTGCATATTTTTCACCATATACAATACATGAGGTGTACAAAATACTTCTCAGTCAATTCTGTATGTTATTGGTGAGGCTTCCAGCCAAACAGCAGGATACTGGTAGTTACAATCAGGGAGTCAGAAGTTATACATGTATTTATGATAGCTTTGGGGTTGTTAGAGGGTCTACTATACCTCCAAAGAACATATTTGAAATATGAAATATTCCTAGCTACTTTTCAGATAGTAAAAAACTGGGGTATTTCACTTTAGAGAAAAAAATTGGGTATTTTGCTTTAGAAGACATGAGCTCTTGAAGATTTTGACGTAAGAATGGATCTCAGGAAGCATATGAACAACCAAAACTTGTATGCAAATATTTGTGTCTATGTTTTGTATTAACTATGACAGCCATAACAAAACACCACATACTGGGGGAGTTAAGCAACCATAATGAATTTTCTCATGATTCTATAGGCTACGCTATTAATACTAGGATACCTTCAGGGTTGGTGTCCTCTAAAGTCTATTTCCTTTGTTTGCAGACATATTCTCCTAGCATTTTTGCTGCCATACATCCCTTGTGTTTCTGTCCTTCCAATGAGTACAGGAGTCCTACTTGATTATGACCTTTCCTCTAGGACTTCATTTAACCTTAATTGCCTCTTTAATAGCCCTGTCTCCAATTATAGTCACATGGAGCTTAGGACTTCACAAATACATTTTTAGTTGGAAACAATTCCATCTAGAATATTACTTGAATTTTCCAGAATGAAACTCCTTTCCATCATGAGACTCTGAAATGTTTTATTCACCAAATAAATTATGAACAATAGATTTAGTCAAAATACTTGAATACATTGCAGAAGTTCAGAGATGTGAAATAGTCAATCTTCCATCACCCAGTAATTTATTACTTAGCTATGTGAGAACCCATGTCTACAAGATACCTTGTCCAGTGCCTGCTCTCTGTCATCTCTGAAGCTTGTATTCACAATGACTGAAAGATGGCAATGTAGTGCAGTGGCACATTTGAGCCTGAATAAAGATTGTCTGAGTTACAACAGTTAAGGGCTAAAGGAAAAGGGAGTTTTTAGTACCTGATAGCTGGGGCATAATTAGGGAAATATGAAAAAGTGGGGACATTTTTGGGGAAAGATGGTCCTCAACCAGTCAGAAGAATGAGCTTATAAGCCTCTATAGAGACAAGAAAGAGCTAACTGCAAAAAAATGACAAAATGGCTGCTTGAAAGGTAATCTTATAAGATTTAAGATGCAAGCAAGGCAGTTTCAGAGCCCTAGAGTCAACTGAAGGCCCAGGAGTGGGGAGTGGGAATCTCCATTTCTACCTGGAATTTACTGGCCTCCTATAGAGCATCTGCCAGGAACCTTTCCAGGACAGCAGCAAGCTGAGTGAGACCAGGAGCAGTCTGGACATTATGGAGTTGTCTCTCAAGTAACTTCACTGAGGACTGCAACATGAGAGAAAAAAAATAGGCATCTCATGTGGCATACCTTGGGTGCTTCCAGAAATCAATTTAACAGCAGAGCTGATGTAAATAGGGACACAAGCAAGCCAAATTTGTTAAATATGTTAACATACACTTGTTGACCCTCAAGCTGGGAACAGGAACCATAGGAATATTATTTCTGTCAATTTCTCTCTTTCATACACACACACACACACACCTTCTTCCACTGAGCACACTTTTCTGATGTCAATGAAATTCCAAATATAAAGCAAATTCCAATGCAAATGAACACCCCTTCCATTTTCATGTACTGAGAGAAATGTTCTAAGCACTAACACTTTATTAATTTCCATTAAGTGGTGATAATATATGTCCATTAAGTGGCTGGTTTTTAGTATTAAATCATTTCCTTCAGGTGACCTGATTTTGTTCTATCACAAATGATTCATAAGGAAAATTAAAGATACTAAGTAAGGCCCCTTAACGTTGTTTCATTCCTATGATAATAAGAGCAGCTACATTAATGGTAACACAACACATGAAGTGTTCAGACCTCCTAGTATTGCAAGTAACTATTTCTTCAATTACTAAGTGGCACACAAGAAGGCTGACAATTAAAATTTGGTTTCCCAGAGATCTGGCATATTCAAGAAGTGTAGGATTTGACAGTAATACCAGGACTTCCTAATAATTCCATAATTTCAGAGCCTCTATTTCTGCTTTAGACAGAGTGGCCCACTGGCTACTGTCTCTTCAAACTCCACCTCTAATCTGTAGCACCAGTTATTCTGAAGAAATGATAAAATCTGGAAAAAACCCAACTTCTTCCCTAAGATCAGGGATTCACATCTCCATTTCCCTTTGGTTTTACCAAAGCCTCAACACCCCATGGTTGTTTGTCCTCCAGGCCTTGCTTTGCCTCTGAGCTCAGGATGTAGCTCAAGACTGGCTTGACCTTTAGATCATTGAATACTGCTCAATCTTTCCCTTAGTGATAAATGAACAGTTGTTATCTTTTGTCTTCTTGGTCTGTGGAAATTTGACTAAATTTTCAACCTTAGATTCCTATTCCCAGCCTTCTAAAACTACCTGACTCAGATGTGGGATAGCTGACAGGCCCTGGAATCTTGACCTGCCTAATTTCAAACAATTACTCCAGATTTTGTGGCAGAAAGGAATGGGTAATATTGCTTTTTCTGCCAACCAAGATATTGCCATCACAGAGAGGGCACATCATATTCATTGACCAACTCTCAAACTAACTTTTTAAAGCACCTAACAGCCCAGCACAGGGACAGAGAGCTGCTGCCAACCCACCTGTCTGTTTGCTGGATGGGAACAGCTAGGAACAGAGTCAGATAACCCTGGCTGATCTGATGCATTTTTTTTCCCTTTCTCTTTCTCTCTCTCTCTGAACTCCCTCCCAACTGGGTCGGTAAAGCTAAAACACAATGCAAAGAATGGCAGAGACCTGCATGCATCTGGGAGTACCTGGACCTACCATAATACTTGTGGACACATAATCACCTGGCTGCCACCTGCCTGTGCAGCTCTGTCTCCAAACCTTGATGGGGCAAGAGTTTTAAACTTTCCACAGAAAGAGAGCTGCTGTAAGCATCTGGGAAGATCAGGACCTGCCAAACACAAGCAGACACAAAATCTCTGTCAGCTGCTTACCTGTGCTGCCCTGTAGCTGATCCATTCTCAACCAAGAAAATCTGCTAACCTGCCAGGTAAGCACAACACACTGGGAGGGATCCAACATTCTAGCACAGATGGGGAGCCAATTGCACCCCCTCTGGACAAAATTGGTGGCCAAATACATGGAGGGAATATTTTCCCTCTGCCTGGGTTGGAGGGGCAGAACACAGGGCTGAAAAAGCCCATGTGGGGCTAGGGCAACTCAATACCAGATGAGAAACCAGGAGTGAGCAGAAACTGACTGTCTCATCAAGAGAAAATCTCATCTTTAATTCAAAGTCTTGCCCTGTGAGTGAAAGGAGCTGGTGATAGCTCACCAACCACTCATGGGACCACTTCTGAGAACATGCCTTATCCAGAGGGCCCACTCCACTAAGGAAGTCTGAGCTCAAACACCCAGAGCTGAGCATCCCCACAGCTGTCCAATAGGGAAGAGCAACACTCGTTGCATGCAATCCAACATACCAACCAAGGGATAGTCTTGGCCAAAGCCCCCATAAAAAATAAATGTGTCACCACCTCAACCTGAAATCAAAGGAAAGACTCCAGAACATTCATTGAACTGATTTTATACATATATATACATACACATCTTTTTAATTTTTATTTTACTTTACTTATGTTTTTTAATTTTTAACTTTTATTTTCTTCATTTTTTTCTTCTATCTTACTGTTACCTGACTCTCTTCTCTATTCTGTCTTAACACTAACTCACTCAGATCTCTACTGCCCCACTTTCCTTTTTCTATCCCAATTTTTCCTTTCTCAGATTTTTCCATCTTATACCCCCTTTCTTTTCCCCTCCTCACTTTCCTCTCCTCCCCTTCCCTCTCCCCCAACTATCTCAACCCCCTTAAAGCATACCACCTACTGAATAGTCAATTGTACCAACATTACCTAGTACCCCATCCTTCCTAACTCTCAGCAACCCTGACAATAGCACTCTCTTCCACAACAACTGATTTACACCTCAACACACACCAGGGACTTAGTACCCTAGAACCCCCACATCTCACACTCCTCCCCCATCCCTCCTTCCTGCCCCTTTCTCCAGCACCAGCTCTTAAAATACCTAAGTATCCACCTCTACTCAAACTATTATCTCCCCAATCTCCACAGCTTATAGATAATATCATCACAGGGCTCACTACATAGTTTGTAAATAGCTGGTCCTTCATTGAATCAGTGAATTTGTTATTGCTAGTTTTTACCACCTAGTCAGGGAACAGAAATAGCACATCAACCTAAGTCAGTCATAGCACATTAATTGAGTCAAGGGGAAGATAACAAGTGATTAAACTCACTCAACAACATAGGAGCACAGCACATCATAGAAGCATGGGGAGAAGGAGGCCAGGAAATCCTACTCCCCAAAAGAGCAACAATTCAATAGAGGATTTAGTGAGAAATGAAGAAAATGAATACCCAGATTCTGGCCTCAACAGAACAATGATAAATATCACCAATTATCTCAGTGATGCCCATGAAAAAATTTCTCGAAGAGGAAATTATGGACAAGATCACTGAGAAATTCACAGAGAAACTGCAAGACAGGTTTAACGAGAAAATACAAAATGTACTCAAGAAATACCAAGACACCACAAATAAAAAACTTGACAAGACATGGAAACAACTAAATGAACTCAGAGAACACTTTGACAAACTCCAAAGTGAAACAAGGGAGACTAAAAAAAAAAGGTACATGAGATAAAGAAGACAATGCAAGATATGAAAGAGGAATTTAACAAAGATGTGGAAAACCTCAGAAAAAAGAATCAAAGAGAAACCCAAGGAATAAAAGTTCATAACTCAAATAAAAAATATGGGGGAAAGAAACTCCAGCAGACTAGAACAAGCAGAATCTCAGGACTTGAAGATAAAATAGATATTAAAGAAAAAACAGAAGAACTCTTAGACAAAAGACTCAAGAGCTGTGAAAGGAATATGGAAGAACCCAGTGACTTCATCAAAAGACCAAAACTGTAAATCATTGGCATCAAAGAAGGAGAAGAGGTGCAAGTCAAAGGGATATGTAATATTTTGTATAAAATAATAGCAGAAAATTTCCCAAATCTCAAGAAACAGTTGTCCATTCAGGTATAGGAAGCCTCCAGGACAGCAAATAGGCTTGACCAAAATAGAACATCTCCATGGTATATTATTGTTAAAACAACAACACAGAGAACAGAGAAAAAATATTGAAGGCTGTAAAAGAGAAAAAAACAAATAACATATAAAGGCAAACCCATCAAAATAATAGCAGACTTCTCCACTCAAACTTTAAAAGCAAGAAGGGCATGGAGTGATGTGTTTCAAGACCTGAATAAAAACCATTTCAGTCCTAGGATACTCTACCCAGGAAATCTATCATTGAAAATTAATGGAGGAATGAAATTCTTCCATGATAAACAGAAACTAAAACAATATATAACCACCAAGCCACCACTACAGAAGATTCTGCAAGGATTCCTATAAACAGAAGACAAAAAGAAGTATGACCATGAAAGGACAGGAAATGTGAAACCTCATGAGAACAGGCAAGCACTCAGAGAGTAGCATTGAATCAGCTATACACACTCAAATACTTAAACAGGTAAAACAACTAAATGGCAGGAATCACCACATACCTCTAAATACTAATACTGAATGTTAATAGACTCAACTCCCACATCAAAAGACACCATTTGGCAAACTGGATTAAAAAGAAAGAACCAACAATCTTTTGTTTACAAGAGATCCACCTTATTGACAAAAATAAACACTGGCTTTGGGTGAAAAGCTGGAAGACGATTTACCAAGCTAATGGCCCCAGAAAACAGATAAAGTGGACTTTAAGCATAAATTATTCAAAAGAGACAAAGAAGGTCACTTTATACTAATAAAAGGAGCAATATAACAAGAGGAAATAACAGTTATCAACTTATATGCACACAGTGTCAGTGCACCCAACTTCATTAAACATA
The DNA here is from genome assembly GCF_047511655.1 of Castor canadensis. Taxonomy (NCBI): domain Eukaryota; kingdom Metazoa; phylum Chordata; class Mammalia; order Rodentia; family Castoridae; genus Castor; species Castor canadensis. Next base: position 142,588,667 of record NC_133405.1, read on the forward strand.
CACCAAAGGACTTAAAACCACATACAGACCCCAACAATGAGGGTCAATAGAGGGAGATTTTAATTCCCCTCTATCAACAATAGATAGGTTATCCAGACAAAAAAGTCAACAAAGAAATACTATAACTAAATGACACTATAGATCTAATGGAACTGACAAATATCTACAGAGTACTCCATCTTGCAACAGCACAATACACATTCTTCTTAGCAGCCCACAGAACTTTCTCCAAAATAGATAATATCTTAGGGCACAAATCAAGTCTCAACAAATAGAAGAAAACTGAAGTAATCCCCTGCATTGTATATGATCGCAATGTAATAAAACTAGAACCTAACAACAAAAGCAGCAGCAGAAAATACTCAAACAGTCGGAGGGTGAACAACACATTGCTCAGTGATCAGTAGGTCATAGAAGAAATAAGGGAGGAAATCAAAAAGTTTTGGGAATTTAATGAAAATGATAACACAGCCTATCAGAACCTATGGGATATGGCAAAGGCAGTCCTAAAAGGAAAGTTTATAGTCCTGAGTGCATATATTAAAAACACAGAATGATCTCAAATAAACAAACTGATGATACATCTCAAACTAGAAAAACAAGATTAGGCTAAACCCAAGACAAGTAGAAGGAAAGAAAAAATAAATTAAGGGTTAAAACAAATGAGAGAGAGACAAAAAAAAAAACCAAAGCAAGAATCGATGACACAAAAAACTGGTTCTTTGAAAAGACTGACAAACCCTCTGACAAATCTGACTAAAATAAGGAGGGAAAAGACCCAATTTAATAAATTTGAAACAAAAAGAGGAGATAAAAACAAACACCAAGAAAATCCAGGGAATCATCAGGGACTACTTTGAAAATCTATATTGAAAGAAATTAGAAAATCTAGAAGAAATGGACAAATTTCTAAATACATATGACCATGCAAAACTGAAAAAAGAGGATAGTAATCACCTAAACAGATCTATAACATGCAATGAAACTGAAGAAGCAATAGAGTCTCACCAAAAAGAAAGGTCCAGAATCTGATGGATTCTCTGCTGAATTCTACCAGACCTTTAAAGAAGAACTAATACCAACACTCCTTAAACATTCTACAAAACAGAAAGGGATGGAACACCACCTAACTCATTTATGAAGCCAGTGTTACACTCATCCCAAAACAGAACAAGGACACAGTCAAAAAAGAGAAATATAGGCTGATCTGCTTACTGAATATTGGTGCAAAAATCTTCAATAAAAAAAACAGGACACCAAAGCCAACAACATATCAGAGAGATCATTCACCATGACCAAGCTGGCTTCATCCCAGGGATGCAGAGATTGTTCAACATATGTAAATCATTCAATGTAATACATCATATTAACAGAACCAAAGACAAAAACCATCTGATCATCTCAATAAATACAGAAAAGCCTTTGATAAAATTTGAGACCATTTCATGATAAAGCTCTGGTAAAACTAGGAACAGAAGGAATAACCCTCACTATAATAAAGGCTATATATGACAAACCTATGGCCAAAATCATACTTTACAGGGAAACACTGAAACCATTTCACCTAAAGTTAGGAATGAGACAAGGTTGGCCACTCTCTCCACTACTATTCAACATAGTTTTGGAATTTCTAGCCAGAGCAATAAGGCAGGAAGAGGAAATAAAAGGAGTACAAATAGGTAAAGAAGAAGTCAAACTATCCCTATCCACAGATGACATAATCTTATATCTAAAAGATCTAAAAAACTTACCAAAAACTCCAGATACCATAAAGAGCTTCAGCAAAGTAGCAGGCTAAAAAATAAACATAAAAATCAGTAGTCTTTCTATACACCAACAATGAATGATCAAGAAAGATACAGGAAAACAATTCCATTTACAATAACCTCAAAAAAGATCAAATACCTAGGAATAATCTTAACAAAGGATGTAAATGAACTCTACAAGGAAAACTGCAAACCATTGAAGAAAGAAACTGAAGAAGATTACAGATGATGGAAAGATCTCCAATGCTCATGGATTGGCAGAATTAACATAGTAAAATCAATCTACATGTTCAATGCAATTCCCATCAAAATCCCAATGACATTCATCACAGAGATTGAAAAATCAACCCTAAAGTTCATTTGGAAACACAAGAGACTGCAAATAGCCAAGGCAATACTCAGCAAAAAGAGCAATGCTGGAGGTATCACAATACCTGACTTCAAACTATACTACAGGGCCATAACAATAAAAACAGCATGGTACTGGCACAAAAACACATATGAAGACAGTGGAACAGAACAGAGGATCCACATTTCAATCTACACAGCTATGCCCACATAATTTTTCACAAAAGTGCCAAAAACATACGATGGAGGAAAGTTGGCCTATAGAAAACTGAAAGTAGATCCATGGTTGCCACCCTGTACAAGTATAAACTCAAAGTGGATTAAGGACCTTACTATGAGACCCAAATCCTTAAAGCTAATACAGGAAAAATCAGGGAATATACTGGAAGCAATAGGCATGGGTAAGGACTTCCTCAGTAGAACACAAACAGGTCAGAAAGGATGGACTATATGAAATGGGACTATATGAAATTGAATACCTTCTGCACAACAAAAGAAATGGTCTCTAAATTGAAGAGACCACCCACAGAATGGGAGAAAAAATTTGCTAAACTGTATATCAGACAAGGGACTGATAGATAGAATATAAAGGGAGCTCAAAAAACTAAACTCCACCAAAATCAATGGCCAATAAATAAATAGGCAACTGAACTGAAGAGAACTTTTTCAAAGGAAGAAGTCCAAATGCCTAAAAAACACATGAAAAAACTTGCTCATCACTCATCATCCATGGCCATAAAGGAAATACAAATCAAAACCACACTAAGATTCCACCTCACTCCTGTTAGAATAGCTACCATCAAGTGTTGGCAAGGATGCAGAAAAAGGAACCCTCATATACTGCTGGTATAAATGTAAGTTAGTATAACCACTATGGAAATAGTATGGAGGCTCCTTAAAAAACAAAAAATAGATCTGCCATACAATCCAGCAATACCACTCATAGGGATATACCTGAAGGAATATATGTCAGGTTACAACAAGGCACCTCCACTCCCTTGTTTATTGCAAAACTATTCACAATAGCTAAACTATGGAAACAGCCATGATGCCCCACTACTGATGACCAGATTAAGAAAATGTGGTATTTATACACAATGGAATTGTACTCAGCCACAAAGAAGAATGAAATTTTGTCATTTGCAGGTAAATGGATAGAATTGGGGAATATCATTTTAAGTAAAGTTAGCCAGGCTCAGAAGGTCAGAAGCCACATGTTCTCCCTCATATGTGGATTGTAGACCTAAAACAAATGCAACAATATTATGGGACATGGGTCCCACTAAGGGGAGGGTGAGTGAGGGAGGGATAGGGCAAGGGAAGGAAACCAAAAACTTGAATGAGGTTGATGTGCTCACTGTACAGGAATGAATATAGAAATTTTAAACTGGCAGGGACTACAATGGGAAGCAGACTGGGGAGGAGTGAAGAGGACTGGAAGAGGTGAATCATTTGGAGCTGCAACAACACAAGGAAACTCCCTGTGTAGCTACCTTTATCTCAAACCAGCAAAACATTATGTTTCTCATTTCATATATTATGTTTTTTTCTTACAATATCAGAGAACAGGTGCTGCAGGGGGAGGGGGGTGCTGTTGGCACCAGTGGGAAGGGGGAGGTGGTAGGGAAGGGAGTAGGAGGATGAACATGGTGCAAACTGTGTATATACATGCATGTAAATTCAAAAATGAGACCCGTTGAAACAGTTCCAGGAATCAGGGGAGGGGGAATGGGAAGAGAAGTACAGGGGGGAATTAAAATCTGATGTATTTGATACATTGTAGGAACCTTTATAAATGCTATAATGTACTCACACCCAGCACAACAAATAAGAATAAAGGAGGAGGGGGGGGGAAGAACAGGAGGAGGAGCAGGAAAAGAAGGAGGAAAAAGAATAAGGAGGAGGAGAAGAAACCAAATAAGATAGTATTTATATCAACACTATTGGTAATTGTGGACGAGGTAACTTGAACCACCCTATCCTCTGAAGTCACTGACAAAACCGAACAAATAGAAAAAGCATCCTAGATTCAACAAGACTTTTAGCAGCTACAAGGTGGTGATCCAGCGTACTAAAAATGGTGATGTGAGAAAATCACTGAAGGCCACATTTTGGCTGCTTAAAAAGAGGAAGGGACAGGATTGAGATGAACTTTTCATAGAGTTCAAGGGCTAAAAGACACAAGCAAAAGTCTTAGTATGCTAGAATATAAACCTAGACAAATAAACCAAAACCTACTTTGAGACAAAGTTCTTTAAATACTAAGTAAAACACAAAATTGAAAGAGTTTTTGTAACATTTTCTCCCATCTGGATATCCCAGGATATTTCATTACTTAAACTTGTGTGAAGATTATCTCAAAAGGAAATACACCTGTTACCAAACCAAGGTCATTTTACTTACCACGAAGTATTGCCAATCACTGAAACAATGAGGAAAACAAGCTGAGGTACATGGCAGACCAAGTCTCAAACCCACCTACCCAATAACAGGGTTCAGGGAATTTATTTACAGAATAAACACGCAGGATGGGTTGAGGTGTAGGAAAGGTGAAGGTGTTGGAGGTGAAGTGCTCAGAGGTCAACACGTGTAATCAGTCTTCATAGCTCTTCATAGGCCATGTGTTCAAACAGTGGCAGTGGTATTGTTTTGTGTGTCTTCTAATATAAAAAGGTCACAATGGATACCCAATGATGTGAGGTGATTGGGCCCAATGAGGCCCAAGAGATGAGTCACTGTTGTCAACAAAAGCAGTTTTCAAGTCCCTAAGAGGTAACCTACACAAACATTATTATGGCCCACACATCACAGGTGTGATCTATAGCAAGGATAGTGAGAGACTAATGACATATTTTTCTCAGCTCTATGACCTCCAAAATTAGCGATTTTTAAAGACAATTAAAAGCAAGCGAATGGTTTATTTCAGGCTTTCCTTCTGTTTCATATCCAGGCATCTGAAAAACAAATAAAAATCACCCAAGGAGGAAGATAATGTAATCCTAACCTTCAATGTTTTCTATAAATAATTTTTCCAGTACAGTACCTGGCACACACAGACAACCAGAAAACAATACCAGACCACCCAAAAATCTCTATAAAAACAATAGAACACAAACAGGCCAATAAGAGCTTGAGAAATCAAAATAACATGTACTTCAATAACTAGGTTTTTTTTTCTTTTTTTTTCCTTTTTCGGTGGTGCTGGGGTTTGAACTCAGGGCCTCATGTTTGCTAGGTAGGTGTTCTACCACTTGAGCCACACCACAAACCACAAACCCTGTTTTGCTTTGGTTATTTTTCAGATAGCATCTTGTAATTTTGTCCAGATCTGCCCTTGGACCATGATCCTCCAACCTATGCCTCTTGCACAGCTGGGATCACAGGCACTTGCCATTACACCTGGCTTATTGCTTCAGAGCAGGTCTTGCTGACTTTCTGTCTGGCAGGTCTAAAACTACAATCCTCCCATTCTCTGCCTCCTGAGTAAATGGAATTGCAGAAGTGAGCCACTGCACCCAGACCCAAAATAAATAGCTTGTACGGTGAAAACTGTGAGACAGAAGTTTGAAAAGGTCACCAGGAAATGGGAATCATAAAAAGTTATAGAGTATTTGTCAGTAGACCATGTAACTGGAAATCACATACAGTTGAAAAGAGAATTAGTACATGTAAAGACACATCAGAAAAAAATCCACAATTGTTTGAGACAGGTCTCACTATGTAGCCTAGGCTGGCATCAATTGTGTGATCACTCTGCCTCAGCCTCCTGAGTGCTGGGATTATAGGTGCATGCTACCACTCTTTGCTAAAATTCATAATTTAATACAGAGACAAAAGCATAAAACTACAGAATAAATGGTTACAGGCGCTGAATGTATAAGAAGCTGTCTCATAAATGTTTAGTTGAAGTCTGTGATTTTTAATTTTATGAATCAACTTGGCTAGGCTACGGTAGCCAGTTACTCAATCAAATAGCAATTTAGATGGTGCTGTGAAGGTATTTTATATCTTCCAAGGTGATGGTGTTTTATACACCCCCAAGGAGGGAGGGCCAGATGGCACTGGTGGAAGGGGGGAGGCAACAGGGATAGGAGGATGAATATGGTGTAAACAATCTATACACATGTATGTAAATGCAAAAATGATACCTGTTGAAACTGTTCCCAGAATCAAGGGAGAGGAGATGGGAGAGAGAAGTGGAGGGGGGCGATGTAAGTATGATGTATTTGATAGATTGTAACAACCTTTGTAAATGCTCAATGTACCTACGCCCAGCAAAACAGAAAAAAAAAAAAAGACTTCTCTTTATTTCTCCCCAAATAGTTCACCAGAAAGAAATGGACTATAAGAAAATTCCACTATTCATAATTTTAAGTTAAACAAACACTATAATTTTAAAACTTTAATAAAATCAGAATTAGATAACAACCTTAAAAAGGAGTCAACTGCTGTTTAGAGCATCCTTTTATTAGTTACAAAGAGTTACAAAAGCAGCCATCATGTTTTGAGTGTATATAATGTACCAGTGGGGTCTGGAATTTCCCATATGTAATGTCACACAATCCTCTATTCTGTCATGCTAAGTAGACATATGTAATCTTATTTTACAGGTGGCAAAAGTTCTCTTTCTTTCCTCCTATGAATAATAAGGAAATCAATATGATTCAATGAATTCACATAAGAGTATGTCCTTTTAATGACTTTAGTAATCTCTCCTTGTTAAGACAAATCAATTTGAAATGCTGAAATTTCCTATTAAAAGTTGAAACTTGGAGATGCAAGGACTTTCTCCTTAAATTTCAACAATGACTACTAGTGTGGTCAATTTATAAGGTCAGTTTGAAGGCATAAATAGATATATGTTTATGGGCCACATCTCTAATCCATCATTTCAGAGGAGGAAGAAAAATGGAACCTTGGGAGATAACAAAATGGTCCTATATCCATTCTGGACTACCATGGACTGTGAATTATTTGAGGATTTATAGTCCAAGGGGCTGACTAGGTGTCTAAAGAAACTGAGAGATGCAGAGTTTATGTTCAACTTCCTCTGCTGACTCAGATAGTTTTTACTTTACCTTCGTCACTCACATTGAGTTTCTGTTTGTCCTGCCATGTGGGAAGGGATTTTGTTCCACCTTAAATCCAGCCAGTCATGCACTTAGACCTGGATAACTCATAATGCACAACACATTCAGGAAGTTACAATCAGCCCCAGCAACAGGGTTTTGTGTGCAGTGGGCTGTCTGGGAATTCAGAGAACTCAGAATGAAGTTCAGAAGACTCAATATGATCCTCAGAAAAGCAAAGTAGCCCTTCAGTACTTCCTTCTCCCAGAAAAACAAAACAAAACAAAATTTTTTAAATTTAACTTTTTAACTTACAGGAATTACAGTAAAAATCATATCTTGATTAACTTACATTTCATATGTCTTCACTGCAATAACAAGTTTCAAATCAAAGCATTAATCAGAGTTCATTACACATTTATTAAATTGCATCTTTTCAAGATATTTTTTATTTCATATCTTATTGCTTTCTTGGCATAGTCACCTACTGAAAAGCTTTATTATTTATTTTTTAATGAAAAAAAAGATAGTCGTGATGGCATATGTAGAACACAAAAGGAAGAAAATCAAGCTAATATGATGAATGCTGAGGATAGAAAAGGAGTGGTCTATTTGCTCCCAAGGGAAAGTTAACAGCATTATCTCACTCTCCCTTCATGGGACGATCTAGAGGGAAAATTCTAGGCTTTGTTAGGCAACCCAGATTGTAATCTGGGAGCCCAAAAGCCTAATCCTGTAAATAAATCTAGGAGAATGGTTGAGGATGACAGGTGTTCAAAACCTCCAGCATTCAGTTAGATTCTATCCACAATATACCTAACTACAGTCATAGTGGCCCCCCATAGGTGGTATCTATATGACTACTGTAGTCACTGCTGAAAACCCACATCAAATCATGATTACAGAGTGAAACCAGCCTTTGAGAATTTGGTCTCTGGATTTATCAGTATGAATTCCTCTGAAATACTCATTGCTTTCAATTTGAGTTGAAATTATTTCTGTCCTTTCAAGTAATCTACAACATAACCTATACTCATGGCATTATTTCTTTCTCATAATTCACTTTTCAGACTGTGAGAAAAGTTTAGGAGGCTAAAAAGAAAGTTCAGATTGGCTAAAACAGACATGGATAAAACCATCAACTTTTTTTGCTAGTCAAAAACAGAAATTAGTTAACTGGCACATAAATTTTGGGCTGTGTAAGAAAACAATTCTATCACATGAGACAGAGCCCTGTTCAATATTATAAGAAGGGATATGGCTCCTGTCCACAGGAGCAATTATAGGAGATGCACACACCCAGATGACCAGTGATGACAATAACAAATTCATGATTGACTGGAAAAATAGCTACTAACCAGCCTCAAGACAAATGCAATGAATGTCATTATGGACATGCCAGTGCTACACTCAGAAATAGAAGTACGGCTGTAATCTTCAAGATTTACTACCACCCAAATTTTTCTCTTATCACAGTAAACTTTAGGGAATCGTAGTGACTGTCTGGTAATCAAAGTTTTGAGGACTTTATGCTTAAACGATTCTGACATTGATTACTTTTCAATTATAAATGCAGTCTTTACCATAAAAGTATTTAATGTGTATTGAATGAGTAGATGAATATCTACTTTATTATTTCTCCAAGAAATTGGGAATTCTAATGCTTGACAGACTTGCTTTAAAATCTCGCAGGTAGCCTTTATTATATATAAAGTTAAAATGAAAAAAATACAGCTGAACTTTTAAAAAGTCCTCTGTACTGGAAAACTTCCAACATACTCTGACATTGTTGCAAGCCAGTGTAGCATTCTTGGCAGAATACTGTAATCCTGCATCACAAGACTTTGTGACCAGGTGAGACCTATGGACATTTTTCATAGTCAAATAAATCTGGCTTACGTTCAAAGAAGGCACTTAATGACTCTAAATATAAAGTATGTGGGTTGTCTTTTAATTATAATTCTCATTTTTGAAATTTTTACCTTCAACAGGGTATATTTTTATTTTGAAAATATAGAAATCCTTGAGTAAGAAGCTAGGTGGTGTGGAAACCCGGCAATTGCAGCCCACAGGGTATGGCCTTCCTGACACACAGGAGCAGGCTGGGAGAAGTGCTATCAGACCTAGCACTTCCCAAATTAGGATAGTTTACCTACTGTAACAAATAGGCTGATATTTCTAGAATAGTTCAAAAGCAATAAAAGTGTGTTGCTTGTTTAATTAACAGAACTGAATGGGTGCATATGTTCACACATAATTTCTCTCCTGGTATTCTTATAGAAAAACATGTTAACAGAAGCTGTGGAATCTTCCACACATGGCTTCCTGGATTGTCCTAGTCATTGTTCCCAATTCTGTCAGACAGAAGGATGCATGTGAAGATGGTTTTCATGATCCAGGTCTGGAAACAATGCTCATTGCATTTGCTTCCTGCTGTCTGTCTAAACTTGTTACAAGGTCATATCTACATGTGAGGGCAACTAGGACATGAAGTTGATCTATGTGATTGGAAAGCAGAGAAGAAACTGGATTTTGGTGAGTAAATAGCAGTCTCTGCACTATGTCTTTGTATACTTTTAAAAGTCAACAAGATACCCTATGTACAATATAAAGGGGGACATAAAAAGCAATGACATTCGAATATGTGAATATGTCCCTGGGTCACACTGGAAGACCTAGTAAAGGAGTCAGAAGCTGGTGTGTAAAGGCAGAATCATCTTGTGTGGATTGATAAGAATCATTGCATTTGTGATTTAAATGCCACAGTGGCACTGTTACAGTTGCTACAATTTTCTGAAATGGTGAACAACTTTTGAAAAAGTCATTAACATTTGGGAAAGCAAGTACTCATTTTACTTCTAGAATGGCATATTCTGGAAAATTTAATGCCTATTAAACTGGTTCCCAAATACTCTGTGTTTATATGTAAAATGGTTTGATTCCAGGCTTAGATGAATATTTGCACATGTATAGTATAAATAATATAACTACATAAATTTATTTATTCATCCTTTTTGAATGTTCAGGGATATTTCTGAAAGTTATGAGAACTGGAGGATGTTTCTTTCTTCAGGACTATCTTGCTGCCCCACAACTAAATATTAGTAGCATGCCTCATCACTATGAATAAATAATCCCTCAAGTGGGGTTGTACTGTCCCCACTGAGAGTCATCATTGCAGCTGAGTTTTTTCTGCCTCTTAAGATATGGATTAAAAACTTCACTCACAGTGTATGGAAGTCCTTTTCTACTCATGAGGATGAATGAGAATCTCTAGTGACAGAGGGCAATGAATGGTACTTACTTTATCATGTCACTGGTGGCTCCAAACTCCTCCATCTGCTCATTAGTGAGGTTTATTAGGCTATATACTGGAGCCATCTCTATGTTTTGTCACTGTGGAAGTGCAATGTTACCATGTTCTTCAGTTTCTGGAAGAAATTACCACCCTCATCCATTCCCAGAATGCATTCATTTTTGAGCTGGATTGAAGCTTTGAAAACAGCATTGCAAAGACATGAAGAACATTTTATTAGATAATAGAATTAGAAATATTATCTTAAGGAGAATTCCACGATGGCAGCTAGAGGGAGGAAGAAGAAAGCATGCTCCTACAGTGAAATCTTGGAGAGACACTGGAGACACACCTTGCAGGAAAGCCCACCAAGAAGAGGCAAAACTGACCCTTCCACGCCTCCAGCCTGCACAGAGAATCTCCACTTCACATTAAACGGAGAAACCAGGAGGGACCCCGGGCTGCCAGTCACCTGCGTCTAGATGGCTTGGGAAGACATGGACAACGTGAGCTAAGCGGTATGCGGTACTCCGACAGACAACTCTGGGCCAGATCAGCATAGCCCCCTGGACAGACTGACCCCAACCAGGGGAAAAAAGAGAAACTGAGTAATAAGCAATAAGAACAATAAAGACACATAGCAAAAAGGGTGAGGTTCCCTGAGTGCTGAAGAGGGGGGGGAGGGAATCCCTAATGGAACTGTAAATAAACAAGCTGGGCCTGGCCAGAGAGGGGAGGAGCAGGGGCATGCGCCCAGCAACCAGGAGCAGGAAAGCTTGTGAGAGCTGCAGAGGGAGGAAAACTCCACAGGAGAGGGGGGAAGAACCACTTCCCACATGAGCTGTAAACAAACATGCTGGCTGGCAGGAGCAGCAGCACATGCCCAGCAATCAGGAGCAGGAAAGCTTGTAAAAGTGGCTGTGGGAGGAAAACTCCACAGGAGAAGGGGGAAGACCCACTTACCTCGTGAACTGTAAATAAACACGCATGCCTGAGAAAGCAGGGGCAGTGTCACCTCCCCCAGTGTGCTTGGAAAGGTGAAAGCTTGTAGCAATGGCTTGTGCACAGAACTCTGAGTAAACAAAGCCTGCAGGGCAAGGTGAGTGCTAAGCTCACCCCAAAGATCTGCATAAATAACTCCACCAGCAACAGCAGGCTGACAGCAGTGGGCAGGCAAGCCAAGGCACAGATACAACTCTCAGAACTGTCTCCAGACTCTTTTATTCTCTCTCCCTACCTTTGATGAGAAAACAACCAAACTACACCTGCATGCTGAAAAACTTACTGAAACTGTATTGCATTTCAACTTGGGACACTTTGTGGGTTTTCTTTTTCTTTTTCTTTTTTTGTGCAGTTTTGTTCTACTTTATGTTTCCCCTTTGATGAGACAACTACAGAACAACATCTGGGGCACCATCTCCAGGACTGGAGGCTGAGGGACAAGCACCAAAATTATTAAGACTGAAACTTCATTGCATTTGAACTTGGAGTTGTTTTTTTTCTTTTTTTCTAGTTTTCATTTATTTATTTTTTAAATTTTATTTTATATATATTTTATTTCATTTACTTATTTTTATTCTTATTCTTATCTTTATTCTTTTTATTTTTTATTTTCAATCCTATCACTGTCTCTCTAATGCCTTTTCAGCTTATGATTAGTACAATGTCTCTCCCTGTTTATATTTCTGAAAATTTTTGTTTGTTTCTCTGTTTTGTTTTTTCTTCCTACTTGATTATTTGTTTTTCCCTTTTCCTTTAACTTCTTTGCTTTCCATCCTCTCTCACCCTTCCATTATAAATATCACTAGTGCTATTATTATAAGCCAGAAAATAATTAATTGCACACAGTACAGGGACAATAACAACACCACAGGCACTGACGGGAAGACAGAAAAAACAGGGAAACCAGTTTCCCCACAGCAAAAAATTAGTACAGGAACCAGAGGGGAATGAAGAAAACAGATACTCAGATCCAGACTCCAACAAAATGAAGATTAAACTATATGCCAAAGAACACAATGAAGCCCACAAGAATAATCTAAAAGAAGACATACTACAGGTACTCAATGAGAATTTTATAGAGATGATATTGGATATGGTCAACCAAAATGTACAGGAAACACTCAAGACATTCCAAGACAACAAAAATAGAGAATTTGAAAAAGCAAAAGAAGAAATAAAGGAAACCATAGAAACATTGTATAAAAACCAAAGTGAAACACAGAACATGATTAATAAAGAGATAAATGAATTCAGGACAAAAATAGACAACATTAAACAGGAAACGACCCAGGACATGGAAAACCTCAGAAAAAAGAATGAAACAGAACTGCAAAACAAAATGGAAGGCCAATCCAGCAGAATAGAACAAACAGAAGACAGAATCTCAGAACTCAAAGATGAAATGGTGATTAAAGGAAAAACCAAAGAACTATTAATTAAACAACTCAAGACCTGTGAAAAGAAAATGCAAGAACTCACTGACTCCATCAAAAGATCAAACTTGAGAATCATGGGCATCGAAGAAGGAGAAGAGGTGCAAGCAAAGGGAATGTGTAATATATTCAACAAAATAATAACAGAAATTTTCCCAAATCTAGAGAAAGATATTCCCATACAGATGCAAGAGGCCTCCAGGACACCAAATAGACCAGATCAAAATAGAACTACCCCATGACATATCATTATTAAAACAACAAGTACAGAAACTAGGGAAAGAATATTGAAGGCTGTTAGAGAGAAAAAACAAATAACATACAAAGGTAAACCCATCAAAATCACAGCAGACTTCTCAACAGAAACATTAAAAAGCAAGTAGAGCATGGGGTGAGATCTTCCATGCACTGAATGAAAACAACCTCAACCCTTGGATACTCTACCCAGCAAAACTATCATTCAAAATAGATGGAGCAATAAAAGTCTTCCATGATAAGCAGAAAATAAAACAATATGTGACCACAAAGCCACCACTACAAAGATTCTTCAAGGGATTCTGCACACAGAAAGTGAAACCCAACTTAACCATGAATGGGCAGGCAGCACCAAACTACAGGAAAAAAAAAAGCAAGAAAGTGGAGAGTAACCTAAATGTAGGTACACACAACCAAACCTTCAAACAACTAAGACAACTAAATGACAGGAATCACCACATACCTATCAGTGCTAACACTTAATGTTAATGGACTTAATTCCCCAATCAAAAGGCACTGTTTGACCAACTGGATTAAAAAGGAAGATCCAACAATTTGTTGCTTACAGGAGACCCATTTCATTGACAGAAATGGCATAGGCTTAGGATGAAAGGCTAGAAGAAGATTTACCAAGCCAATGGCCACAAAACAGGCAGGAGTAGCAATACTTATATCTGACGAAGTAGACTTCAAACCTACATTGATCAAGTGAGATAAACAAGGACATTCCATACTAATAAAAGGGGAAATAGACCAAAAGGAAATAATAATTATCAACCTGTATGCACCCAATGTCAACGCACCCAATTTCATCAAACATACCCTGAAAGACCTAAAAGCATATATAAACACCAACACAGTGGTTGTGGGAGACTTTAACACCCCATTATCATCAATAAATAGGTCATCCAAACAAAAAATCAATAAAGAAATCCAAGATCTAAAATACACAATAGATCAAATGGACCTACTTGATGTCTACAGAACATTTCATCCAACTTCTACACAATATACATTCTTCTCAGCAGCCCATGGAACCTTCTCCAAAATAGATCATATCCTAGGGCACAAAGCAAGCCTCAGCAAATATAAGAAAATAGAAATTATACCGTGCATACTATCTGATCACAATGCAGTAAAACTAGAACTCAACAACAAAAGTAAAGACAAAAAACATGTAAACAGCTAGAAACTAAATAATTCATTACTTAATGAGCAATGGGTCATTGATGAAATAAAAGAGGAAATTAAAAAGTTCCTGGAAGTCATGAAAATGAAAACACAACCTACTGGAACCTAAAGGACACCGCAAAGGCAGTCCTGAGAGGAAAGTTTGTAGTCATGAGTGCACATATTAAAAAGACTGAAAGATACCAAATCAATGACCTAATGATACATCTCAAACTCCTAGAAAAACAAGAACAAGCAAATTCCAAAACAATTAGAAGGAGAGAAATAATAAAAATTAGAGTTGAAATCAACGAAATAGAAACCAAAAAACCATACAAAGAATTAATGAAACAAAAAGTTGGTTCTTTGAAAAAATAAACAAGATCAACAGATGCCTGGCAAATCTGACGAAAGTGAGGAGAGAAAAAACCCAAATTAGTAGAATCAGGAATGCAAAAGGGGAGAAAACAACAAAAACTATCATTTAAAATTGATGGAACAATAAAAGTCTTCCATAATAAGCAGAAACTAAAATAATCTATGATGACCAAACCACTACTACAAAAGATTCTACAAAAGTCCAGGAAGTCATCAGAGACTACTTCAAGAACCTATATTCAAAAAAATTTGAAAATCTTAAAGAAATGGACAGATTTTTAGACACACACAATCATCCAAAACTGAACCAAGAGGAAACTAATCACCTGAATAGATCTATAACACAAAATGAAATTGAAGAAGCAATCAAGAGTCTCCCCCAAAAGAAAAGTCCAAGACCTGATGGATTCTCTGATGAATTCTATCAGACCTTTAAAGAACTGATACGAACCCTCCTTAAACTGTTCCACGAAATAGAAAGGGATGGAAAACTGCCTAACACATTTTATGAAGCCAGTATTACACTTATCCCAAAACCAGGCAAATACACCTCCAAAAAGGAGAACTATAGGCCAATCTCCTTAATGAACATTGATGCAAAAATCCTCAATAAAATAGTGGCAAACTGAATTCAACAACACATCAAAACGATTATTCACCATGACCAAGTAGGCTTCATCCCAGGAATGCAGGGGTGATTCAACATATGAAAATCAATAAACATAATAAACCACATTAAAAAAAGCAAAGACAAAAACCACTCGATCATCTCAATAGATGTAGAAAAAGCCTTTGATAAGATCCAACACCATTTCATGATAAAAGCTCTAAGAAAACAGGAATAGAAGGAAAGTACCTCAACATTATAAAAGCTATATATGACAAACCTACAGTCAGCACAATACGTAATGGAGAAAAAACTGAAACTATTCCCTCTAAAATCAGGAATGAGACAAGGATGCCCACTATCTCCACTCTTATTCAACATAGTACTGGAATTCCTAGTCAGAGCAATTAGGCAAGAAGAAGGAATAAAAGGAATACAAAGAGATAAAGAAACTGTAAAAATATCCCTATTTGCAGATGACATGATCCTATACCTTAAAGACCCAAAAAACTCTACTCAGAAGCTTCTAGACATCATCAATAGCTACAGCAAGGTAGCAGGATATAAAATCAACATAGAAAAATCATTAGCATTTCTATACACTAATAATGAACAAACTGAAAAAGAATGTATGAAAACAATTCCATTTACAATAGCCTCAAAAAAAATCAAATACTTAGGTGTAAACCTAACAAAAGATGTGAACGACCTCTACAAGGAAAACTATACACTTCTGAAGAAAGAGATTGAAGAAGACTATAGAAAGTGGAGAGATCTCCCATGCTCATGGATTGGTAGAATCAACATAATAAAAATGTCTATACTACCAAAAGTAATCTACATGTTTAATGCAATTCCCATCAAAATTCCAATGACATTCATTAAAGAGATTGAAAACTCTACCATTAAATTTATATGGAAATACAAGAGGCCACGAACAGCCAAGGCAATACTCAGTCAAAAGAACAATGGTGGAGGTATCACGATACCCGACTTCAAACTATATTACAAAGCAATAACAATAAAAACAGCATGGTACTGGCACAAAAACAGACATGAAGACCAGTAGAACAGAACAGAGGACCCAGATATGAAGCCACACAACTATAACCAACGATGGAGAAATAGCAGTCTCTTCAACAAAAACAGCTGGGAAAACTGGTTAGCAGTCTGCAAAAAACTGAAACTAGACCCATGTATATCACCCTATACCAATATTAACTCAAAATGGATCAAGGATCTTAATATCAGACCACAAACTCTAAAGTTGATGCAGGAGAGAGTAGGAAATACTCTGGAGAAAAGGTTAGATCAAAAAAGAATTGACCTAGAAGGTAACACCCACGCACAGGAAATCAATGTGAGTCAATGCCCTGTATAGCTATCCTTATCTCAACCAGCAAAAACCCTTGTTCCTTCCTATTATTGCCTATACTCTCTCTACAACAAAATTAGAAATAAGGGCAAAATAGTTTCTGCTGGGTATTGGGGGGGAGAGGGAGGGGGCGGAGTGGGTGGTAAGGGACGGGGTGGGGGCAGGGGGGAGAAATGAACCAACCTTGTATGCACATATGAATAATAAAAGAAAAAAAAAAGAAATACTCTGGAGTTAGTAGGTATAGGTAAGAACTTTCTCAATGGAACCCCAGCAGCACAGCAACTAAGAGAAAGCATAGATAAATGGGACCTCATAAAACTAAAAAGCTTCTGTTCATCAAAAGAAATGGTCTCTAAACTGAAGAGAACACCCACAGAGTGGGAGAAAATATTTGCCAGCTACACATCAGACAAAGGACTGATAACTAGAATGTATAGGGAACTTAAAAAACTAAATTCTCCCAAAACTAATGAACCAGTAAAGAAATGGGCAAGTGAACTAAACAGAACTTTATCAAAAGAAGAAATTCAAATGGCCAAAAAACACATGAAAAAATGCTCACCATCTCTAGCAATAAAGGAAATGCAAATTAAAACCGCACTAAGATTCCACCTCACCCCTGTTAGAATAGCCATCATCAGCAACACCACCAACAACAGGTGTTGGCGAGGATGCGGGGAAAAAGTCCCTCTTACACTGTTGGTGGGAATGTAAACTAGTACAACCACTCTGGAAAAAAATTTGGAGGCTACTTAAAAAGCTAGACATCAATCTACCATTTGATCCAGCGATACCACTCTTGGGGATATACCCAAAAGACTGTGACACAGGTGACTCCAGAGGCACCCGCACACCCGCACACCCATGTTTATTGCGGCACTATTCACAGTAGCCAAGTTATGGAAACAGCCAAGATGCCCCACCACTGACGAATGGATTAAGAAAATGTGGTACCTATACACAATGGAATTTTATGCAGCCATGAAGAAGAATGAAATGTTATCATTCACTGGTAAATGGATGGAATTGGAGAACATCATTCTGAGTGAGGTTAGCCTGGCCCAAAAGACCAAAAATCGTATGTTCTCCCTCATGTGCGGACAGTAGATCAAGGGCAAACACAACAATGGGATTGGACTTTGAGCACATGATAAAAGCGAGAGCACACAAGGGAGGGGTGAGAAGAGGTAAGACACCTAAAAAATTAGCTAGCATTTGTTGCCCTTAACGCAGAGAAACTAAAGCGCAGATACCTTAAAAGCAACTGAGGCCAATAGGAAAAGGGGACCAGGAACTAGAGAAAAGGTTAGATCAAGAAGAATTAACCTAGAAGGTAACACACACGCACAGAAAATCAATGTGAGCCAACTCCCTGTATAGCTATCCTTATCTCAACCAGCAAAAACCCTTGTTCCTTCCTATTATAGCTTATACTCTCTCTACAACAAAATTAGAAATAAGGGCAAAATAGTTTCTGCTGGGTATTGAGGGGGTGGGGGGAGAGGGAGGGGGCAGAGTGGGTGGTAAGGGAGGGGGTGGGGGCAGGGGGGAGAAATGACCCAAGCCTTGTATGCACATATGAATAATAAAAGAAAAAAAATAGATAAATCGAAAAAAAAATGGTGCTAGGTTCAATAACACTAACACAAAAGAATCCTAAGAGGAAATGAGAAATCTCTTTCTGGAGCTTACTGAGCACAAAAAGAAAGCAGAAGAAAAATTGTCAATGCATAGAAACATACTATGCACAAGTTACACCTAGGTTGTGCACAATCAACACATTGCACTTCACACATTGTAACCAAGAAAAGCAGAACCACCAAAAGCACACCTCCAATTCATCCCAAGTGTGACCACTCCTCACCTCCATGATCATTTTAGAGCAAGCCTCCATCATATTTCATCTGGTGATGGCTACAAAAATCACTGAAATATTTGGCAAATATTTTACTTTATCTCTTCTTTATAATGAGCCAAAATCCTATCAAAATCCTATGTTTGCTCTTCTCCCTCCATTTATATTTTATTTCTATCTAATTGCTTGTGATATCTGTTCAAGCCCAGGTCTTTGAGAGACTCTCTTAATCTTACCATGCACTGCAGGTCAGAGCTGATAGTAAACAAACACAAAGGAAAGGAGGCTGGGTATTGTGTAAGTGAGATCTTTGCCACCTTCTACATCTCACAACGCAAGCAAGTTGGATGAGGAAGACAGCTCCTAAGGGCACCTTAGTCTGGTAGGTTTGGAAGAAGGTAGGCCCTGAGGATTACAGAGAAATTAAATTTTAATGATTCATCTGGAAATGTTACATTTAGTGAGTCCCAAAATGCTAGCCGCATCTTTTGGGGACCAGAATAAATGGGAGCGATTCTGAACAGGGTCTGTAAACCAGGGAAAGTTCAGTTTATAATGCCCAAGAACTGATATGCTTTGGCCCTGAGCTATGGAGGAATTTGTTGCTCTTCTCAGTGGTGGTGCTGAGGACCTAAGGTTAACAAGAGTGATGGGGCTATCTGGCATATAGGGAAGAAGGTGAACAAAAGTCGTGGTAGTTGAGTGTAGCCAAAAGTCACAACTAGGATATAACACTGAGCAACCAGGAACTCACAGTTTTGCTTGGCTGTGTGGTTCACTTCCCTTTCTGCTTTACATATTGGATCCCATATGCCACAACAATGAAGAGTAACAACAAATGACCCCATTGCAATATATAGTCTCATTCAATGTGTCATTGGCTTAGAAACATACTATGCACAAGTTAAACCAATATGTACAGTTTTGATCTTCTAGGTAACCTGCTCATTTCTGAGGACTCCTTCAAACAGCATTAAAATTTTAATCCTCTTTCCCTCCTTCTGCCTTCCAATTCACTAAGGGACACCTCCCATCCTTCTGAACTTAATATCAGAGATGATCCTTCATTGTATCCTTTTGCCATTCCAATGCAAATTTACAGGCCAAGTCATTCTTACTGCACAGTTGGTTGATACATCCTCAGAGTTGCCATTTTTGTTCTGTCAGACATCATGGCCCACTGTTGACCTGAATTTCTGTGTCCACTCCAAGAATATTGGTGCAAAGGTTGTCATAGTCAAAATGTGGTGAGTTAGTATCACAAAGTAAAATAGAATATATTCCAGAAATTGCCCAAAGAGATATGGCCCATTGTGAACTTTATTTCAGAAAAATCATGTAAGCAATGAAAGCCAGGAAGAGAGCTCCCACACCTCTGGGCTCCTATTGATTGTGGGGCAGCATCAGTCCTGCTTTCCCAGAGTGTCTAATGTCAACTTGTTTATTATGGAGTTTGTTTGTCAACAAATGGCAGGTCTGTGACATAACAACTTACAGAATACTAACTTTGGGGTCACAGTGTCTAGGTAGTAAATCTTTTCACTCATATTTATGAAGCTAATCCTATTCTATGCTCTGAAAGATCAGTTTTGGGAAAACTCAAATGATTCCTCTGTTCAATAATTTTTTCAGCTCGTTGAGGACACAAAACTATAATTCACCAGGAATTATGAAATGAAAATGATCACAAGACAGGTAGAGGTCTATGTTGTGTCATATACATGAGATGCTAAAGATGTGGTTTCAGCAAGCAGAAGGGACCATGAGTGTCCTGTAGGGAAAAATGGTGAACTGAGGGATGATGACCTAAATCTTTCAATCCAGCCTTACCATACTCATTCCAGAAAATATCATCTTCTGTCTTTTTCATGCCAATATTTTCACAGGATTCTGCTGAAGGAATCCACTGGCCCTGCAAGCTGAAATGCACCCATGCTTCCAAAAGCATCTCCTTCCCAGCAAGGCCACCTTGATTATCAGATTCATGTATGACAGTTTTGAAAACACCACTCTGGCAAAAGTTACACTGACATTTTATCAAACACCATGAACTGGAGGATGGAACAGTAGGAATGCAAGTATGGGACACAGTAGGTCAAGAGTGCTCAGGAGCTCGGTTCTTGGATGCATATTTGACTTTGGCGAGTGCTGTTTATGACGTTACATATGGTAACTCATATGAGTGACCTACCAGAATTTCCAGAATTTCAATTTAATTTTCTCATGCATTCTATGCTTTAATTGAATGTTTTCATTATCTTCTTTAGTTCATTCAACTGTTTGTATTCTTTGAAGTATTTATTGGTACCTTTTAATTTTGATATGACCTATCAAAATTATATCATACTTATAATCATTCTTTTAATTTTTTTGATGTTTTATGTACTTCTCAGTCATTAGAGTCCATTATTATGGAACTATGATTTTTGGAGGAGTCAAGTTGCTTGTTTTTTCATATTAATTGTGTTTCTTCATTGTGATTTATGCATCTAAGGCCAAGTCATTGGTTTAAGGTTGTCATCCTATGAATTCTTTTTGTTGAAGTACTCTCAATTTTTTTGTCAAGACTTGGTAGTGTAGGGTTAGGTACTGTTTCACACCACTGGACATGGTGTGTAGCTTGTTATCCACACATTCATCATGTGATCATGTCAATGACCCAGTCCCAGCAGCCCTAGAGGGCTGGGGGTGTGGCTCAAGTTGTGAGTGACTGTTTAGCAAGAAAATGTCACTGAGTTCAAACACCAATACTGCCAAGAAGAAGAATTTAAAAAGAAAAAGAAAGAAAGAAAGAAAGAGACAAAGAATAAAGAAAGAAAGGAAGAATGAAAACAAAACCAAACAAAATTACATGGAAACTCTCGCATTTCATGATTTATAAGTTGGTATTTTATGTGGTCTGAGGGAAGGGAGGACTGGTTGACTCTCAGTTATTTGCTTTAGGTATGCATTTAATATAGAAGTTTCCATTTTTTGTGTACTGTGATCCACTGTTGGACTCAAGGAGCTTTGCAGTGTATGGGCTGAATATGTACTCACTTATTCCAGCCCTTTGCAACCCTCCCCCATTTGTGCCCTAAAGAACAGGAAGCATTAAAGTTTAGGACCTTATGATAAATTTATCAGCAAGTGGGGTAAGTAACCTAGCACTGAGTTCTATCCTAGAGGGGAAGAACTGGAGATCCCTAACAATTTGCATGATGGTCTTAGTGCATTCAGACTTTGCTAGCAGTTAGCTACCCTGTGTAAGGTCAGAGGCTGAAGAAATCAAGTGAACTGAAAGAACTTTTGTCAGTTTTACATGGCAACAAGCATTTTGAGCAGAGAGGAAGCTCTGGAGCCATCTGGAAGCCACAGGATGAACCTCTGTTTCTACAGTCATATCAGGTTATAGGATTTACTCCTTGAAGAAGAGGGGAGCACATAGGGTCCACACCCATTACACCTTCACTGCCCAAGCCCCGTATTTCTTAAACTCCTCAGTGAGTTCACATCACACTGACTCTCTCCAGGAAGTCTCTTCATACTTCCTAAATTCCTCATTGCAACAAAACCCTGAGCTTGGATAAATGTTATTCCCTTCTGTCTTCTCTTCCTCCTGTATGTATTTACTGCCACACTGTAATATTTAGAAAGCATTTGGATTATGGTTTTGAACAGACAAATGTTTTCAAATAATCATTATGCAAAATACCTATGGTATGGAGAAGTATAGTACTTTTATAACAAAATATCATTGATAAAGATAATATTTGACACCAGATTTATTTTCATATGGCATGTCATGCATCAATTCAATGTAGAAAAAAATAAAACTAAGCAGGTGCACAGTCAAAAGGACCATCTGGGGACACCCAGCCATTTGGAGTAAGAGCTGTGTGGTTTCTGATCTAGCTACAAACTTTCAGTGAATTAAGTAATTAGACAAGTGCTGATCAAGTAAATTTTCTAGGATAATATGGATGATTCTGTTGTGCCATTTGCTACATATACCTATTGAGGACTTGAAATGTACCTAGCATAACTGAAGAACAAATCATTTAATTTCATTATACTTTGATTGAGAAATATGCTGCTGGTTTTTCTTTAATATATAGGATCATGTTGTCTGCAGATAGGGATATTTTGACAGTTTCTTGACCTATTTTTATTCCTTTTATTTCTTCATATTGCCTAAATGCTCTGGGTAGGAATTCCAGGACTATATTGAATAGAAGTGGGAATAGTGGGCACCTATGTCTCATTCCTGATTTTAGGGGATATGGTTTCAATTTTTTTCCATTAACTATGATGCTGTCTATAGGTTTGTCGTGTATAGCCTTTACAACGTTGAGGTACAGTCGTTGTATTCCTAGTTTTCTTAGAGCTTTTATTATGAAGTGGTGTTGAAGAATTTTTCTGTAACTATTGAGATGATCAGGTGGTTTTTGTCTTTGCTTCTATTAACGTGCTGTATTACATTTATAGATTTGCCTATGTTTAATCATGTCTGGATCCCTGGGATTAAGCGACTTGGTCATAACGAATGATCTTTCTCATGTGTTTTTGTATTCAGTTTATCCTTAATTTATGGAGGATTTTTACATCGATGTTCATTAAGAAGATTGGCTGATAGTTCTCTTTTTTTGGAGGTGTCTTTGTCTGGTGTTTGGATGGGTGTACTACTGACTTCATTAAATGAGGTAGGTAATGATGCTTGTCTTTCTATTTCATGGAACAATTTAAGGTGGGTTCATATTAGTTCCTGTTTAATGGTCTGAGAGAATTCAGCAGAGAATCCAACAGGTCCTGGAATTCTTTTTTGGGGGAGACTCTTTACTGTTGCTTCAATTTTACTTTGTGTTGTAGATCTATTCAGGTGATTAATATCCTCTTGGTTCAATTTTGGATGGTGATAAGAATCTAGAAGTTTGTCCATTTCTTCAAGATTTTTCAAATTTATTAGAATAGACGTTCTCAAAATGGTCTCTGATGATTTATTGGATTTAATGGTGTTTGTTGTTATCTCCCCTTCTGCAAAAGGAGAAACAAAACAAAAACAAACAAATTTGTTTTTTTCTCCTCATTTTAGTCAGGTTGGCCAGGAGTCTGTCAATCTTATTTACTTCTTTTAAAGAAACAACTTTTTGTTTCATTGATTCTTTGTACAGTTTTTGTTGTTGTTTCTATTTCATTGATTTCAGATCATATTATTTTTATTTCTCTTCTTCTGCTTGTTTCAGGATATGCTTGTTCTTGTTTTTCCAGGAGTTTGAGATATAGCATTGAGTCATTGATTTGAGATCTTTCTGTACTTTTAATATGTGCACTCATGGCTATAAACTTTTCTTAGGACTGCCTGTGCTGTATGCCATAGGTTCTGGTAGGTCGTGTTTTCATTTTCATTAGTTTCCAGAAATGTTTTATTTTATT
The DNA here is from genome assembly GCF_047511655.1 of Castor canadensis. Lineage (NCBI taxonomy): Eukaryota > Metazoa > Chordata > Mammalia > Rodentia > Castoridae > Castor > Castor canadensis. The sequence continues at coordinate 142,612,635 of NC_133405.1, forward strand.
CTTCTGTGTCATCAATGACCCATTGATCATTGAGCAATGTGTTTTTCAGCCTCCAGTTGTTGGCATGTTTTCTACTATTGCTTTTCTTGTTGAGTTCTAGTTTTAATGCATTGTGATCAGCTAGAATGCATGAGATTATTTCTATTTTCTTATATTTGATGAGTCTTACTTTGTGCCCAAAGATATGATCAGTTTTGGAGAAAGTCTCATGAGCTTCTGAGAAGAATGTGTATCAAGCAGAAGTTGGATGAAATGTTCTGTAGACATCAGCTAGGTCCATTTGATCTATAGTGTGATTTGTTAGTCTATTTCTTAATTGATTTTTTGTTTGGATGGTCTATCTATTGGTGATAGGGGGTTGTTAAAGTCTCCCACTACCACTGTGTTGGAATCTATATATGTTTTTAGCTCCTTCAGAGTGTGTTTGATGAAATTGAGTGCATTGACATTGGGTGCATATAGGTTGATAATTGTTATTTCCTTTTGGTGTATTTCCCATTTAATTAGTATGGAGTATCCTTCTTTATCTTGTTTGATCAATGTAAGTTTGAATTCTATTTTGTCTGAGACAAGTATTGCTACTCCTGCCTGTTTTGGGGGGGGCCATTGGATTGGTATGTCTTCTTCCAGCCCTTCACCCTAAGTCAGTGCTTGTTTCTGTCGATGAGATGGGTCTCCTGTAAGCAACAGATTTCTGGATCTTCCTTTTTAATCCTGTTTACCAAATAGTCTTTTATGGGGGAGTTGAATCCATTAATATTCAGTGTTAGTATTGATAGGTATGTGGTTTTTCCTGTCATTTATTTTTTGTTGTTGTTGAAGGTTTGCTTGTCTGCAGTTGAATCAGTGTTACTCTCTGATTCCTTGTCTGGAACTCTCCTGTGGTTTGCTATTGCATATCCTTTCATGGTTTTGTTTGCTTTCATTTTCTGTATTCAGAATTTCTTGAAGAATCTTTTGTAGTGGTGACTTAGTGGTTATATAGTGTTTTAGTTTCTGCTTATCATGGAAGATTTTTATTGTTCCATCTATTTTGATTGATAGTTTTACTAGGTACAGTATCCTAGGGTTGAAGTTATTTTCATTCTGTGCCCAGAATATCTCACTCCATGCTCTTCTTACTTTTCAGATTTCCATTGAGAAATCTTCTGCAATTTTGATGGGTTTACCTTTATATGTTACTTGTTCTTTCTCTTTTATAGCCTTCAATATTATTTCTTTATTCTCTGTGCTTGTTGTTTTAATGATAATGTGTCATGGGTAGTTCTATTTTGGTCAAGTCCTTGGTGTCCTGGTGGCTTCCTGTACCTGAATGGTCATAGCTTTCTCTAGAATTGGAAAATTTTCTGTTATTATTTTTTTGAATATACTGTGAATTCCTTTTTGTTGCACCTCTTCTCCTTTTTCAATGCCCATGATTCTGAGGTTTGGTCTTTTGATGGAGTCAGAGAGTTCTTGCTTATTCCTTTCACAGGCCTTGTGTTGTTTGAGTAATAGTTCTCCAGCTTTTCCGTTAATTTCCATTTAATCTTCAAGTTCTGAGATTCTCTGTTCTGCTCTTGTTCTAGTCTGCTGGAGTGGCCTTCCATTGTGTTTTGTAATTTTGCTTCATTCTTTTTTCTGAGATTTTCCATGTCATGCGACACTTCCTCTTTAATATTGTCTATTTTGTCTTTAATTTGATTACTTCTCTGTTTATAGTGTTTGCTGTTTCTCTTTGGTGTTTACTTAGGGCTCCTAAAATTTCATATAGTTCCTCCTGTGTCTTCTCATATTCTTTATTTTGGTTATCTTTGAATTTCTTGAGTTACTAGACATGTGGGCTTCTTTGGGTTTCTTGGCATAGTTTATCTTTATTTTCTTGGATTCTGTAACTGGGTGTCAGTTTTTCATTTCCCTCTGAATGCTGTATTAAATTATTTTTGGGGGTAGATAGGTTTCCATCTCCTTCTTCCTATCACTTCCTTTGGTAATGTGTAACTATGTTCTTGATAGGCTATAGGTGGTTTCAGCCACCTGTTTTCTTTCACTTGGGTTAATTTTGTTTTGTGGTGTGTTGGGTTTTAGGTTAGTGTATGTATGCTGTTTCTGTCCCTGGTCTGTTTGCAATTTAGTATTAGCTATCTCACAATAGTAACACTAACAAAACAAAGAATGAAAAAAAGAAGAAAACCAAAGAAATCAACAGGAGAGTCGACAAACAAACAGGGAACAAAACAAACAAATGATCAAACAAACACATAAAAAATTCCAGGTTCAAGAAAAAAAGAATTTCAGTCTTAGTAATTCTGGAGTTACTCCTTCAACATCCAGTTCTGGTGTTGGTATTTAAACAGAAGGTCTCTTTAGTCTTGCCAGGTGGTTGGGGAGACTCACCAGTTTTTTTTTTCCTGTCTTTCAGTGGCAGCTTCTTAGTCAGCTGCTCCTTCAGTAGGGTGTGTCTTTTCCTCAGGTTCTGGAGATCAGCTCTATAGTCCAGAAGCCATCCTGCTTCGGATTTGGGTTTTTTCTGTGTTGGCTTGTTGGAGGTTTGTTTCTTTGCTTCACTCCTTTTCTCAGGGGCGAGTCAGAGATCTGTCAGCTGGCTCCCAGCTGTCAACATGTTATTATGGTTTGGTCACTCTTTTTCAATTTTTCAATGTCATTTGACTTTGGATGTTGCTCACTGGCTAAAGAGATGAGCTTTGTTGACCTCTATTTGTCCTGTTTTAAGTAGCAGCTTATCACCCACCTGCTGTTGTCCCAGCTACCATTCCAGTCTTTGTTCACTGAAAGTTCGTGTGGAGATCAGCTCCTTACCACTCCCCCTTTCTCCAATGTGCACAGCACCCTGCCCCCTCTGCTGCATATTCCTTCTCAGTTCCTTGTTTATTATTCAGTTTTTATTTATTTATTTATTTTTTGTGGGACAGTGGAGTCAGTCTGTGCAGGGGAGCTATGCTGGTTTATCCCAGGGGTGGTTGTGTGAATACCATGTGACACTTATTTGCTCCCCTGTTGGTCTGCTGGATGTCTCCCAAGGCAGGTTTGGAACCACTGTTTGGTGGCACAGGAGCCCTCCTGTTTTCTCAGTCTAATGTGGCACAGAGAAATTTTGCATGGGCTGGGGGTTCAGGGTGTCATTGTTTTGATTCTTCTTGGTGCTTTTTTTCCTGCCAAGTGTGCTCCATCATCTCAGCAATATATTTGATTTATGGAGCTCATGCTGTCTGCTTCTGCACTACAGTTTGTTTTTAAGATGAGATTTCCCTCACATTTCACGGACTCATCTTGAATTTGCAGTCCTACTGTGTTTGACTCCAGAGTAGCTGTGATTAAATGAATTACCACCACATTCCACAAAAAGTTGTCAAGTGTAAAAAAAATGTGTTGAATTTTTTAGTTGGAAAGAATTTGTTGCAGTTTTTTCAACTCAAGGCACCTTAGGATTTTCATACTTCAAAAAGTTCAGTTGGGCAGTGAAAAACAATTTTGCAGTAGAGACAAGCATTCTTGTGTTTACATTTTCTGTGTAATATGTGCAAAGGTGATGATTTATTGCACTTAACAAGGAAGGAAGGATAGACACCACAGTTGGGGGTGTTTGGTGGAGAAGGTAGGGATGTGCTCGATTCAGTTCCAGCAGCCATGGAATACCAGGAAAGTGAAATAAGTGCAGCTATTTTCTTTGAGCTTTGTCCTTAGAAGCTTCTCCTGTTGGGAAGACATTCATATACTCATTAAATCAGTGGAATAAATATTGAAAACAATGTGTTTCAAAACACTTGTTGATAGATCACACACATGTAAACTAAATTATATTACAAACTGCCATATTTCTTCATCTTTTCTGAACATTTCGGTTTAATAAAAACACATAGAGTTCCAATTTCTCCAAATGATAATTTTTAACTTGAAACTATCCTATGGAGAAAATTGGTGAGGTTATTTTCCTAAAACTATATGTAAAGTATCACTTTATGCCACACTTTTTCACTTTGGAATTCAAAGGTGATGTGATGACACAAAGATGGAAAACTCATAGCATTTTCTTTGAACAAATACACTAAAGTCATTTACAAAATTCCATTAGCCACCTGTTATATAAGTCTGTGTTCCCATTGTCCAGATGAGGGACCAAAAACTATCCTTGAATGTGTAAGTGCAAAGAAAACATATTCAAAGAAATGAACTTAGTTGTTCTTCATGTTACAAATGTTAATATAAAGACAATGGTGCTGAGCAAAGGGAATTGTGAAAGGTAAAAGGTAAAATTTCAAGCTCAAGTTTGGGTTGGAGGTGGAAAAGGGAGATGTTCCAAGTGTTTGATAAGCAGTAAAGGATGCTCATTTTTAGGGGCACAGGATACACTATATATTATATGTAAATCAACACGAGAAATGGGTTTTTTGTTGGCTCACCTCACTTGAACTCTGACAGCCAGCTTCATTTACTTTAATGTAAGATGTGGCAAAGGGACATTCATTGGGGAATTGTAGATTCTGGACCTCAGACTCCTAAACTGAAGCTTTGTCCTGCTCCCAACCCTGAAAACAGAATACTGATTTCCTTCCCTATGCCAGCTACTGCACACTGTAAGAGCCTCCTTTGCATAGATCTTTTTAAAAGACCTCTAGCTAGTGGTGTCAAAAAGGACAAATTATGGAAATCACTAGATGAATATAAAATAATTGTTTATACTCAACAATTATTTAATAATATTTAAAATAATCTTTGTCTGTAAGTGACATTGCAACTCAGACATGAAGCAGGGATTTATGTTTCAGTTCACCTTGGGGTAGACCAGACACTGAATCTTAATTTGCTGAAAAAGTTGCGAACCCACACACTTTGGTTGCCTGAGCATGCAACTTTGAGCCCAAGTAGCCCACATCACATGTCATCAGATGGATCATCCACCATGTTACCCTGGGGTTCCCACTTTTCCACTGGTAAGACAGAGATAGGTAGAGCTAAGGGAAGCAAAGGTGGTAGCACCTTAGCATGAAGGTTAGCAAGTGTTGCCTCTCTAATAGCCCAACACTTGTACAATTGGGTATCCCCAGGCCAAACAATGCTTCTCTTGTCATGGGCATGCACTACTCAGGTCAGTGCTCCATACAGGCTCTGCAGGCACTCACTACAACTCATTTTTTAAAGTTAACAAAAATAAGGGAATGGATTTTTAAATGTACCCATTAGGGGATATATTACCTTCAAATAGGTAATTATGTCAAAATAGAGGATTGCCTTAGTTTGGAAATTAATTTATTTCTACTGTAACATGACAGTACATATTAAAGGCTCTAGACATTGAATCAAAAACATTTTTTGGACACTATTTTCATTGTACAATATTTAAAAATGTGTTTGTTTATATTTATTACTGGAATGTAGAAATCACTTTCATTATGTATATACCACACAATTTTGCTGAGAACAAGTTCATTGTCTTTAGGAGTATGTTACTTCCTTTTAAACTTTTGAGTAATTATCTCATTTGTATGTTTTTATTCATCTAGAGCTATTTTTGCAGTATAATATAAAATATGCATCTTTATATTATAATTCGTTACCAATAAACTTCTGGATTAAATTACAATGTTGTTGGTGAACACTCTTACAACCATTGTGGCATGTGTGGATGAAAAATTTTTAAATAAATGTACACAAATATCAGTTTATGATGATATCTGAATGCTGTGGATGAAATGAGGACTAGATGACCCGAAATTCCAGAGAAGTAATATGCCTCTGTAGGTGAGCTGATATTCTCCTGTCGTTTTTGATCCCTCTGGAAATTAGACAAATTTAAAGTTCACAGAGATTCTGACATGTCAAGAGAGAGTGACTCTTGTGGTGAAAAAGAATCCAGCAAAGCTTTGATAGTTGCTAGAGCTGCCTTTGCAGACTGCACACAAGCAGAGTCCTTAAAAGCAAGATGGGTGGTACCTTAGGGTAATTGTTGAGGTCTACGTTGTGAAATCAGATTGAGTGGCTAACTAAAAATGTAGAGCAAAAGATTAAACATTTATTTCTCACACTCCTAAGGTTTTGAATTCTGGGCCTGTGCTTTGAGCCACTCCACCAGCCCTTTTTGTGATGGGGTTTTTCAAACTAGGGTCTGGAGAACCATTTGCCTGGGCTGGCTTCAAACCATGATGCTCCTAATCTCTACCTCCTGTGTAGGTAAGATTATAGGTCACTGGGGCCCAGCAACCTTCAGTATCCTTATGTGTTTCCCCCATAATGTTGTATTTATTGTCCCTTATATGTGTCTAAGACACTGTCTTTGAGTTCCTACTGCATCTCATCTTGATTTTCCCAGCCCCAGATTTTCCTTCTGGTCCTCTTTATCTTAGCTACATAGTCTCTGCTGAACGACCATTCTCTCTCAAGTCACGCCTATGTATATGTAGGAGGTAGAATCGACTTTCAGAAACAGTTGTGTTCTATTAGATACATTAACCATGTATAATACAATCTAGCATGAATTTAGAGAAGAAACTTACTAAGTATAGAGTTACTACAAACCTAAATTACTGAATGATGCACTAGTTTCATAGAGTTTGCAGTTGTATCAGGGCATGATATTGAAATACAGGCAGTAGTCCCTTCATCCTTGTGATTCTTTTTATATATTTCTTTTCTTTTAATTTTTTGTTATTTATTCACTTTTTTTATTGCTGTACTGGGAGATACATAGTGACATTTACAAAAGTTCTTACCATATTTCATAGTTGAATTCACCTGCTCCATCATTGCTCCTTATCTCTACTAACACCATTCTTGGAACAGTTTCAACAGGTCCCATATTTCCATTTTCATACAAGAGTAAATAATATTGTCATCATATTCACCCTCTTACCACATTTCCTTATATCTGCCCCCTTCTACTTGTGTAAACACTCAGAAAGGACCTTTTTAACCTCCCTGTTTTTTGTTTTGAAAAAAGACATTTTGGGGTTCATTTAAAATAGCTATACAGAAAATTTCTATGTACATATGTGTTATAACACTAACTGGCTCATCCCTTCTCTTTTTCCTTTCTATTTTAGTCCCCTTCTTATGATAATTTCAAAAGGTTTAAAAATTATTTTTGTTGGAACTTGTTTATTTAGTATTTTTCATTTTTATTATTGTTGTATTGGGAGATAAATTATGACATTTATCAAATTTCTTAAATATGTCATAGTTGAATTCACCCTCTCCATCATTCCCCTTTATCTGCTCTACCATTATTCCTGGAACAGTTTTAACTTGTATTTTTTCTCCATTTTCATAGTTGAGTACATAATATTTTCACCATATTCAATCTCTTACACCCTTTCCTTAAATACTCACCCTCCCACTGGTGCCAACCCCCAGACAGGAACTGTTTTGTTTTCCATTTCTAGTTTTTTGAAACAAGATATTTTTGTTTGTTTAAGACGGTTGTGCTGGGAGTTTAATTGTGGCATTTCCACCATGTATGTCTGAGTTATAACCTGAATTGGTCCATTCCTTCTGTTTTCCTCCTTTCTACCTTATTCCTCTCATATGGTGATTTCAACAGGTTTAAAAATCTGTATTCATTCTTGTGTAGTAATACATCAAATATATTCAGCTGCTTAACTTCCTTTACACTTCAGTTCCCATTACTGACCTCCCCTTTGGTAAACCTCTTTATCATAATATTGCTTGTATTTGTATTGGGGCTTTGTTTCACATATGAAAAAAAACACGTGGCCTTTGGCTTTCTGAACCTGACAAACATTGCTAAAGATGATGTTCTCCAGTTTCATTCATTTACCTGCTACTGACAAAATTTCATTCTTTCTTATGACTGAATAAAATTCCATTTAAAAAAAATACTGTATTTTCTTAACCTATTCATCAATTTTGAGGCATCTTGGCCATTTATATAGCTATTATCAATAATGTTACACTAAATACTATTGTAACTTGACTTACATTACTTCAGGTATGTTTATTGTAACCACATAATGTCGGGTATATCCTTAGGACAGGTATTGATGAAATATGGCAGTTATATGTTTAGTTTTTTAAGGCACCCTCATACTATTTTTCATAGTGGTTGTACAAATTTACCTTCCCACCAACAGTGTATGAGGTTCATTTTCCCCTACTTTCTCTCCAAAACTTTTTTTTCTTGTGTTCTTTTTAAGTGCCATGACAGGAGTCATGCAGAATCTTATCATTGTTTTGATTAGAATTTTCTTTATAGCCAGGAATGTTGAGCACTTCATCATGTGTTCTTTAGCCATTTGGACTTCCTTATTTGAAAAAACTTTGTTAGGCTCATTTGCCCAATTTTTCTTCACTGTAATATAGTAATATATTCTGATTATTAATCTGTCAGATACAAAGCTGACAATGATTTTCTACCATTCTGTGGGCTGATTCTTTTCTTGGTGACCATTTACTTCATTGTACAGTAGCTTTTTAGTTTCATGTAGTCCCTCTGTGATTCTTCCCAATAAATTCATCTCAGTTTCCACGTGGCTGAAACTGAACTCCAACTCTAACAGCCTCCCCAATCCAAAATGTGAGCTACAGGATAGATGTTTTACCAATAGTTGACCTCTCCCATGTGACCTTCATGATTTCATTTGCTATTCTTGGCCAACATACCTCAGATTTTTTTCTGGAAGGAAAATCCACTTGTGTTCTTTTATCCATTCAAGTTACATTAGTTAAAGTGTTACAATACTCTATAATTTTGAAAGGATGATTCCTTATTTTTGAAATCCAACTTGGAATTCAGAAAAGATGCATTTCATTTTGACATGTTATGACTAAGAACATTCATAGCCTTTTTGACACAAGATCTTTGCTTGGTGTACAATGACAAAGCCAGTACAGAAATTCGAAAACCAAAAGTACACATTGATAAATCAGCTGCTTCTCAGAGCATAGTAGTATACAGTGCTACACCTCTTCCACATTGAGGAAGGATAAATGATAAGAAAAAGTGGAAATGAGAAGGGTGTGGAGGCTAGGGAATCACTATCTTAATAACTACAAACATTGTTCTGTTGGGTGTGTATACTAGCAATGGATAAAGCAAAATCTGAAAATAAATCAACACTAAATTAACCAAATATTAAAAAGAAAATGTATTTCTTTTCATTCCTGTGTGTCACCCTTGATCTCAATTATATATTTCTGTTATAATGAAGTTAATCATTGTATGTTCATAAAGTAGGGGGAATGAGGATGAGTACTCCCTTATTCATGCCTGGCTGTTCTGAAGGCATTCGGAGCTTCTCCATTTGAGTGTTGTCTATGGTATTCAAGAATGTAGGAGCTGCAGGTCATCCCTGAGATAGAGTAAACATTCTCCTGGTTCAGAGGTCTCAGCCTATTCTCTTTCTCATATACAAACTCAGAAAAACGTCTGTGGCATATACTAGACAAAAACTCATAAAGGCAGTTGGGCCACATGAAGCAAGGAGGTTTTTTTTTGAGGCTGTTTTACTGTGGATGGAACATGTGAATTTTGCATACAATAATAAACTCCAACATCTTCAGCATCCAGCCTACTGATTTTCATTGTTAAGTCTGTCCCTGATCCACTGCCACTGAACTTGTCTGGGGCCCCAGAAAACCCTTAGAAGCCAAATATATCAGTAGCTGTGGAGACTGGCCCGAATTCTGTTGGTATCAAGAAAATTGGTCATTCCATTACTATGCAGGAGGCTCTTACTAGACACTCAGGGGATGGATACTGGCTCTCCAGAGGTGATGGGCAAGGATAGTGGAGTCTGCATCAACACAACATCCCTTCTGGAACCTGAAATCATAATAAGACGGAAATGCAAGTATGTACATTTTTATGTTTTTTTTTCTTTTGTTGTTTACTTCTTTTTAATATTTTTATGCCCCTAGTGCATGTTCTAAGAATAAGCATAAAGATATTTGAAGAGCATAAAAAGGACTGATGATTTCTCATACATAATCCCTCAACATCAGTGTTAGTCTTTTTCATTTTTCTGGAATCTTCATCATCATTGTAAATGAAAACTTAACATGCCCATGCTAGGAGAAAAGAATTGCACATCTCACACATGGATAGAACACACATGGTAAGCAGGGAGTCATAGATCTCTTTCTCCTACCCTATCTCCCTACTCTCCCTCTGTCCTTACCAGGGATCCAGACCATCAGAAGTTCCAGGAGCAGATCAAGGCACCTCATTTTCAGAAGCTGAACTGAGTAGCCCTAGTCAATTAAGACAAGATTACAGCAGGACATTTATCTCAGACTTAAAAAGGAACTGTCCTCCTTTAGGAACAATATGTCAATTTTCTAGTGGCTGCATCAGTGTGAGAAAAGCCAAGGGAGAGTAAGGCCCTCTCTTGCAATTCAAGTGATGGGAAATGTCTTCTGTGTTTAGAGGAAAACTGATGCAGAACATGCAGCAATGAAGAGAAGGACCATACTGTGAAAGTCTGTATCTGTGGGGAAGGCACAATCCACATGACCCCATCCCCTAATTAGGCCCAACAAAAAGGAGGTGTTTAACCAGGTCAATCTTAGGGAGAGGAAAGGCCACCCTGTTTGGTTCTCTCCTAGTTAGTCTAGAGAAGGAACCAGTGCCCACTCCCACTATTAATAATACCTAAGGGCTTTATCTAATAACTACATGGACTTGAGCTAATTGAAGAGTAGTCTGTTAATTTTTGTTACCAGAATAACTCTTTAGGATTATTAGCACCAGGTGTTAGAAATGATTTTCCTTGGTAACTAATGTGCTCCTTAAGAATATTCAAGTCTTTCACTTACAGATAGAGTTCTAACAGAGAAAAGTATAGACTTTTTATGTCTTAGAGTGTGAATATGAAATTCTGTGTGTAAGGATTGTTCAATCTGGTAAATATCCTGTCATTATCATACTCCCTCATTATATTATATGCCAGATTAATCAAAGTATTTCTTAAGAATTCTTTCCTCCACTCTTCAGGAGGCTGAGGCAGGAGGATCGCTATTTCAAGGTCGTCATGTCCTATATAGGGGATCTTGTTTGAAACCAAAACAAAACAAATAAAATGAAGATTCCATATGGACATTGCAAAAGAATGAATATGGAATGATTTTATTTGTTTATGTTGTTTCTGTGCTCTGTTTAGAGAGATTCTCTGTACATCTGTTCTTTGCCTTCATGTAGAGCCTGGTCCTGTCATGGATTTTAGCTTCTTTTTTGCTCTGTGTGAGATCCCCAGTCTCTCTCTTGGTTGGTTTGTAGGGTAACCACAGCTAGGAGTTCACAGTTCAGAATAGAGTGCACACATTAGAACATGAAGAAATGGAGCCACTGTTTCAATGTGTTAGTCTTTGACTGAGATTTTCTAGGATGTTCATCAAAATTGGTGCTAAGAAACAGTGTACTGGGTCAAATCTTCCTTGAAGGATTAATTTCAGTATTCAATCACCAAGAGCTCTTTTAGTATAAGTTTCTGTTGGTTTTGCCACCAAGTATATGGTACATTGTTATGGCAGCCCCAAGAAAATAATACCCACATTATTCACTGTGGAGTGGAACCTCAAGTTGTGGGAAGAAGAGATGCAGTGAGAATCCTGTCATGGTAATTTCTATTAAAATAGGTTCTTTTTTTATTAGGATATATTCATTTTACAAGAGAGTTTCCTTGGGACAATTTCAAAAATCTTCATTGTACATTGGTTAGATCACCCCCACCCTTTGCTCCCTTCGATCTTGTTCCTGCCCCATTCAAAGCATTTACAAGAAGTTTCATCAGTCTATTTCCTACATGTATATGAAGCACATCAACCATACTCCCTCACCTTAATCGTCTGCATTCAGCCTCCTAGTCCCATAAGTACTCCTCCATACACTGTGCCTTTTATACTGTTCTGTTTTAGTTAATAATTCCAACATCAATTTTTAAAGGGGTTTCTTTATGTATCCCCACTGTAAGTATGCTTTATTTTAACTAGTTAAACCCTTGCTATAATCCTCCCATAGCCCTCCTCCCAACTGCCATTATTCAACAGCTTTCAATACATATCATTATTACCTCCACTGCACATACATATCTCTGTATTGTTGACTATCATTCTCTTTTCTTTTCTCACCTCCACTCAGTTCCATATAGTAATTCCACTATTATACATAAAAGTTTGTATATGATAATATTTGTTTTTGTGTATATTTTTATATTTTTGATGTAGGTTTCACATATGAAAGAAAACAGGCAGTCTTTGTCTTTCTGAGCCTGGTTTACTTCACATAACAAAATGTTCTCCATTTGCATCTATTTATTTTCAAACCACCTTATGTTACTAATTGCTGAACAAAATTCCTTTATATATATGTATAACACACCACAACTTCTTCTTAACTGATTCATCAGTTGTGTAGTGAGGGAGATGATATGGTTGATGTGATCTAACCAATGTTTGATAAGTCTAGCATTGGACTTTTTGCTAACAGTTACTTTGGGTATTTGATGGCTTTTCTGTTTCCATATGAACTTTAGAATTGATTTTTCTATCTCTGTAAAGGATGTCATTGTAATTTTGATAGAGATTGCCTTGAATGTATTGATTGATTTTGTTGGTATAGCCATTTTCCCAATGTTGATTCTGAGTCATGAGCATGGGATACCTTTCTATCTTATCATGGGAGATGATATGGTTGATGTGATCTAACCAATGTTTGATAAGTCGAGCATTGGACTTTTTGCTAACAGTTACTTTGGGTATTTGATGGCTTTTCTGTTTCCATATGAACTTTAGAATTGATTTTTCTATCTCTGTAAAGGATGTCATTGTAATTTTGATAGAGATTGCCTTGAATGTATTGATTGATTTTGTTGGTATAGCCATTTTCCCAACGTTGATTCTGAGTCATGAGCATGGGATACCTTTCTATCTTATGATGCCTTCTTTGGTTTTTTGGATTCTCTCTTCTGTGATTTATAGTGTTCAGTGGAAAGGTCTTCGGTTTTCTTCATCAAATTTATTCCTAGGTATTTTAATTTTGAAATATTATAAATAGGATTATTTCCCTAATTTCTTTTCAGTCTGCTCATAGTTGGTATACAGAAAGGCTACTGATTTCTGTATAATGACCTTGTATCCTGCTAGTTTGCAAGAAGCTCTTATGATTTCTAATCGTTTTTGTGGACTTTTTGGGTCTTTTGGGGAATAGGATCATATCATCTGCAAATAGGGATTGTTTGATATATTCCTTCTGTATTTGGATCCCTTTTTTCTTCCTCTTGTCTTCTTATTTTGGATAGGAATTCCAAGACTGTATTTAATTAGAGTGGGGGAAGAGTATATACTTATCTCGTTACTGACTTTAGAAGGATTGGTTTCATATAGTCTGTAGTGTAGTGGTGGCTCTGTGTTTGTGATACATAACCTTTAGTTTGGCTGAGGAATATTCCTCTATTCCTAATTTCCTTAGTGCTTTTATCATGAAAAGGCACTAACTTTTTTCAAGGGCTTTTTCTACATCTATTGAGGTGATATGTAATTTTTCTCTTTGCTTCTGTTTCTATGCTATATTACAGATATAGATATGCATATGTTGAACCATCTCTGCATCCTTGAGATGAGGAGATGACCACTGACTTAGTCATGGTATGCGATTTTTTAAATGTGTTTTTGAATTCAGTTTGCCAGTATTTTGTTGAGAATTTTTGAATCTATATTCATTAAGGTATTTGTTGTAAATCTCTTGCCTTCTTGAATTTTTGTTATGTTTTGGAATGAGTGTAATACTGGCTGCACTGAATGAGTTTGGTATTGTTCCTTCCCTTTCTATTTCCTGAAGAATTGTGAGGACTGTTGGTTTTAGTTCTTATTTAAAGATCTGGTAGAATTCAGCTGTGAGTCTATAAGGTTCTGGGCTCTTTTTGTTGAGAGATTCTATTACTGCTTCAATCTCATTGCTTGTTATATATGTATTTATGTGGTCTATATTTCCTTTGTTTAAATTTAAATACATCTATAAACTTATCCATTTCTTCATGATCTTCCAGTTTACTTGAATATAAGTTTTCAAAGTGTGCCCTAATGATCCTCTGAATTTCACTAGTATTTGTTGGATTGTATTGATTGGGTCTTTTTGCTCCTCTGTCTTGTCACATGTGCTGAGTTTGTCATCTTATAATCTTTTAGAAGACACAACTTTTTGTTTCATTGATTCTTTGTATAGTATTTTTGGTGTTGATCTCGTTAACCTTGACCTTGCTCTTCATTATTTCTGTCTGCTAGTTTTGGATTTGGGTTGTTCCTGTTTTTGTAGAAACTGAGGAGTTTAATTATGTTCTTTACTTGAGATGTCTGTGTTTTTTTTTTAAATGTAGGCCCTGATAGCTTTAAACTTTCCCCTTAACAGACCTTTGCTTTGTCCCACAAGTTCTGATAGGTTGCAGTTTCATTTTCATTAGATTCTAGGAACTTTTTTCCTTTTTCATTGTTTTGATGACTCACTAGTCATTCAACAATGTATTGTTCAGTCTTCAGTTGTTTGAATATTTTCTATCATTTCCTTTTTTATTGAGTTCTAGTTTTATATAATTGTGATCTGATAGGATATAGGGGAATATTTTGACTTTCTTATATTGTGTTCTAGAATGTGATCTATTCTGGGAAAAGTTCCATTAGCTACTGAGAAGAATGTGTATTACATGATGACTGGATGAAATTCTCTGTGGATATCTATTATGTCCATTTGATCTAAGATGTCTAGTAATTCTGATGCTTCTTTGTTGATCTTTTGTCTGGACGACCTGGATAGTGGTGACAATAGGGTATTGAGGTCTCCCATTATCACTGTGGTGGGGTCTATATCTGTGCTTTTACATCCATTACTTTTTTTTAATTAGTGTAGTTGGCTACAACCATGTTTGGCACAAATATTCTAAAAATTATTTCCTCTTGGTGAATTGTTCCTTTTGTTATTATGAAGTATCATTCATTGTCTCTTCTCACTGACTTGAATCTGAAGTCCACTTTGTCAGATATAAGTATAGCTACTGTTGCCTGTTTTAGGGGTCCATTTTCTTGGAAAATCTTTTTCCACCCTTTCACCTTAAGCTACTGTCTGTTTTTCACAGTGAGATGTATTGCTTGTAAGCAACAGATGGTTACATTTTGGTTTTTAATCCAATTGCTGTTCTATGCCTTTTTGTTGGTGAATTGAGGTCATTAATAGTCAATGTTAGTACAGAGAGAGGTGTGTGGTGCTTTTGATAATTTTCATTTCACTGATGCTTACCTATTGCACAGTCTGCTTGGTTTAAAGGAGTTTTCTTTCCTCCTTGAAATTTCCTGGCTGACTCAAATTTCTTCTTCTGTGTATAGGGGAACTTTATGCATTTTCTGTAGTGCTGGCTTGGTGGTCATGAAATCATCTACTTTCTACAAGTTGTGGAAGGTTTACATTTCTCCTCCAATTAGGCTAGTCTAGGTTGACAGTTAAATATATCTTTCCATGTCCTTCTTATGTTTAGAGTTTGTGTTGAAGTCTTTTGATATTCTTAAGGATTTGCCTTTATACGTAACTTGTCTTTTCTCTTTTGCTGCTTTCAGTAATTTTTCTTTTTTCTGTATATTGAATGATTGGATTATGATATGTCTGAGGGTGTTTCTTTTCTAGTCCTGATGGTTTGGTAATCTGTAAGCTTCTTGTATCTGGATTTCCCTCCCTTTCAAGGTTAGGGAAGTTTTCAGCTATTATGTTATTGATTAAGTTATTTATGCCTTTAGTTTGTATCACTTCTCCTTCTATACCCATAACTCATAGATTTGGTCTTTTGATCATGTCTCAGATGTCTTGCATGTTACATTCTTATTTTCTTAACATTCTTTCGTGGTCATTTTTTATTTAATTTCTGTGTTTTATCTTTTGAGTTTTTTTATTTGGGATTTTGAGCTGTTCTTTTCAAATTGGTTGTTTTCCAGGACTTCTATATCTTTATTAATTTCTTCTTTCATATTCTGCAAGTTCTCCTTAATTTCATTCATCTAATTGTTTGAATTCTCTTTAAATTCTTATACTTGTTTATTCACATCCTGTTTGAGTTCAGTCACTAGCTTATGTGTCTTCTCTTTGAGAATATTGATCATTTTTACTATTAATTTTTAGAATACAATATTTAATATTTCCTTTTCACTGTTGTTTATATACTTAAGTCCTTAGTGGTGGAGTTGGTTTTTGCCTTGTTGCCTCATGTTTGTACATTGAGAATTATGCATCCAGGGTCAAGTTTAGTTGGATTTTCCTTTCCCCTGTTTTCCTTTAATTAGGGTTTTAAGAAAAATTATATAGAACTCTGGGTGGTAGTTGAACTCTGACGTGTCTTCTTATTTTAGATTGGGGCAATCTAGTAAACTCTTCAGCTTATTGTTCTCAATGTGCTGGATTCTACTCTATGCTCAACATAGGGACTAGGTCTTATGCACTATACATTCATTTTCAACATAATTTGAAAGTGGACATTGACCCACCAAAATCTTTGTAGTTATGAGAATTTCCTAAGAATCAAGTCACAACAGAAAACTTCTTTGTTGTAGCCAATATGTCTCAAACCACATTTCAGGGGAGAGTGGATTTTTATTAAAAAGAAAACTGACAAAGGTACACCAATGAAATTAACAGGAATTCTGAAAGACTTTGTATGTATGAGTGCAGATAAAGATACTCTTGGTTTGATATCAGGAACACTTAATTATAATTATCATGTGGAGATAGGTTACTGCTATAAAATAGAGGTGCATTAATGAACTAAAGAATGTGGGTCTGTGTTTTCTCAGGCAGTATGTCTTTTAAGACTTGGGAACCAACATAATTGATAGATTCAAGAAAGTAATTGATTAAATATATCAACTACATGAAAAAAAGCCATATTTGAAGGGAAGCTGGATACAATTCAAAAGTAATACATTTCTAAGCCCTACCTTAAAAAGCATGGTATTGATCTTTCTGAAAGAAAACCTTCAAGGCAGAATATATGTCAAATCATACAATAAATACAAATAATTTTTAAATTACTAAAAACATAAATGTGATAGGCTTATAAAAATTATAGGAAGGACTGCAAATAAAAGGTTTGTGTATATGATCGATAGGTTCACCACATAATGACAATAGGTTTATTAAACCATATTTCTTTTTTATTAAATATACATAACACCATGTAGTACTATACCTGTACTGAAAAACACAAAGAATTCTGAAATCTTACATTTGTGAAGAGTAAAATTATAAATTCCACATGTACACAGACATTCATGAGCATGCACTTGATCAGATATTTTCTAACTATTTGAAGTTTAATGGAATGTCAACTGAAAGTTAGAATCACATCTAAAAACAAAATACAAAAAGAAATGGAGGCCATCTGCTATTATTGGAATATATGAATAACATAAGCAATGTCATGTAATTTATATGTAAAACATTGAGTGGAAGACAATGTTAAAGACAAAGGGAGAAGAATAGATACATGAATTTATTCTTGAAAATTATTTCAAAATAAACATCAAAAAAAGAACAATGCAGTAGTATTTATGAATCTGAAGATGCTTTAAGATGTAAGAAATATATAATGAAATAGTAGGTATACATGCAATATAATATAATAAGATGATAAAATAAAGTCAATTTAATTTATTTTAGAAATGAGCAATGTCCAGATGTGCCAAAAATGGAATTAATATGCTATTATAAATCCTATGAAATCCCATGAAAGGCTCCATAAGCATGAGTACTGGAATTTAAGCTGTATTACTCAGGTTTATAGTACTTTATTTTAAAAACATAAACATTAAAAAGAAATAGAATCATAATATTTTATTACTTTTTGTAGGACTATGTCTCTGAACTCAAAACTTGGCACTTGCAAAGCAGATGCTACACATTGAGGCACATCTGCAGTTCTGGAATCTTAGTAGTTTAGATAAAACTATCTAAAGGGAAAATACGGAAAATGATTATTAAATACACATTTCATTAGAAGAGCACAGTAAATAAAATATGATAAGGAGGATATTAAAAAACATGAAAATGTAATTTAAAATCCATGGTAATTGTTTTGCCCACTAGGAACCCCTCCAACTGAAGGATCTATGTGTTGTATGTAAAAGATATGTATGGTTGGGGAAAGGTTTCAAGGTATGAGTAAAAGCTTATTTTGAGATTTGTTAGCATACTGATTATTAAAGTGAAAAGGTGAAGAAAAATAGAGGAGATGAACCAATAGGGATTACAATACATATATACATGGAAATGTCACAAGGAAAATTCCTATGGAGCTATATTAAATGAACGAAAATATCAATTTTTTTCTTTTACAAAATCAGAGAACAGGAGGGAAGAACTTTCTCATTTCTGTCTGAGAGGATTGGAGGGAGAGCACATTGGGAAAAGGTGTGGGAGGGTTAATATAGTACAAATACTGTGTACACAAGTATGTAATGGAAAAATAATCCCTGTTGAGTCTGTTCCAGGAATGAGGGGAGAGTGGATAAAGAAAAAAAGTGGAATGGGTGAATTCAAGTATGATTTATTTAACATAATGTAATAACAAATGTAAATGCCACAATGTACCTCCATGCAGCACAACAACAACAAAAGAAAAATCCTAAAAACAGAAAAAAACCACAATTAGAAAAGTTAAAAAAGTGAAAGGGTGTGAATTTCTCATTTATGAGTTTTTCTCACCTAATAAAGTTTGTATTGGCAGAAAACTGAATTTTGACAAAAGGATACAAATTTTCAATTTGAGAAAATAAGTAAGTTAAAGAGATCTGTTGTAAAACATGGTGACCACAGTTACTAACAATGTATTGTGTATTTGAAAATTATAAGTGTTCTCATCACAAAAAGCTGGATGTGTAAGATAATGTTTATGTTATTTAGCCTAATTTATGTAGTCTTAAATGTACAGATATTTCAAAACATCACCTTGTATACCAGAAATATGCACACTTTTCACTTGTCAATTACCTATAATTTTTAAAACAATAATAAATTAGAAAATATAAGGTAAATTCATCTTTGTGTTTGACTACCTGAAATTGTCAAGTTTTCACTTATCAATTACCTATACATTTTTTAAAATTAGAAATTAGAAAAATAAGGTAAATTCATCTTTGTGCTTATCTACCTGAAAGTGCATAGGATGCTGTAAATTTTCTGGAGAAATAAGTCTATGAAAATAATTAATTATTGAGAATCTTGAGGTTAAGAACTTTTCTTTCTGGAAATTGTTTTTCCCAATAAAGTAATGTATTTACTCTTTTTAAAAGATTGTACTTCAAAACTGTGCAACATTTAGTTTTAAGAAAAATGGTTGTGTAGTGACATCTGTTGTAACAATGTCAACTATGTTATTTATACATTTTATTTCAGTTTGCAGAAATAATTAAGAACATATATAGTTATTGCTTAGTTTATCACCCACATAAATTTTTGATTAAATTGATTTATATTCCTCATTTAGTTTGTCATTTTCTAGTAAATGTTCTAGTCCTAATTTCAAAATAAATTTCATTCTATTATTCAGTTTTATGATATTAGAATCATTAGCAGTAACATATTTGTATTCCGCTGAGGAAGTCAGAGGATTCTCTTATTGCTGAAACCAGAAATTTTCAAATTTTTTTCTCTATTCTATGTCATCTAGTTATGGAATCTTAGTGACTTTCCTTGGGTATTTTTAATTTTTATCATGTTTTCACTAGTTGATATTTACTAAGGAGCTATCACAGTTCAATTTGGAAAATTAATGAGAAAATCTACAGTATATTATTGATGATATTTTATCTATATAATTTTCTAGAAACCATTTTAGGTTGGATGGTTTAGAATCAAGTACTTTAAGCAAAAGTTCCTTCCTTCTAATTTCATTTCCCTTTTGCAAGAGTAACTATTATTAAATAGTAAATGTAAAAGTCCTGTCCACTTCAGAACTATGGATGAATCCAAGACAGGGAGTTACATTTATTTGCAGAAAAAAAAGCAGTGTTTTAAGGGAGTTTTCAGACAGTAAAATTTGTTCATGTCTGTGTGGATTACTAATCAAACAATAACCAGAAACTCAAAATTATGTCAAAAATTTCACAAACTTTTTATGGCACCACTGATACTAGCTATCATATAGTCATTACCAAGCACAAGAGGTGCCAATGTTTCTTCCAAAGAGATATGTTTCCTGTTAGTTTTCTACTTATATAATATATTATGGCTTAGAAAAGAAACAGTATTCATCTTACTCTCCTATGAAATTAATTCTTCTTTTGGAAATGAATTTGTGTCATTTGAAATCATCCTGATACATAATGAAGGTTAGCTTTCTTGACTTTGATTTAGAAAAATTATGAAGATATGGAACTCTAATAATTTCTTATTAAAAAACGGACTGTTGATTTTAACATTATGAAGGAAGATATATTTATTGATTTTCATTTCAATAAAATTTTTATTTAAATATTATCTGTATCTTAAAATCATTATTAAGGTATTAACACATGTAGTCAAAAAATCAATTTCATTTTGTATTTTGCATACTAAATTAATTTGTTATATCCTTTTCATATGAATGTGTTTATTAGCACAATAAGTAACAAGAGGATGGGGACCAAAGTTTGAACTCAGGGTTTCATGCTACCAAAGCAGATACTCTACTGCTTGAGCCACACATTCAGTTCATTTTTTTTTTTGGTCTGGCTATTTTAGAGATGGGGTCTTGCTAACTATTTGCCAAGAGTGGCCTCAAACTACAATCTTCCTAATCTGAGTCTCACAAGTAGCTAAGATTACAAGGATGAGCTACTGGTATCAGGCAAGTAATTTTACTTTATATTTGGTGATTTATTTTATATTTTATTATAATATACTATTGGAGGGACTTCTGTCACACTATAATGATTTAGAAATTATGAACTTTTAGAAAATTTTCCTTTTAAGGATATGTACACAATTTTAAGTTTTAAAGGATTTATTTGAAACTGAAATGCAACCTGAGTATTATTTACTTTCACTATAGACAATTATGATTGTGGGCTTGGCTATATTATCTACATTTTCATTAATATAAAAAGTGCTAAACTAAAATCATATATCTATTTTTAATTTCTTCAAATATTCAAATATTATAAATATCCATAGTGCAATATTTGAATAAACTTAAGGAAAATATAGTTGTTAAAATTTTACAAATCAGAAAAATATGAAATTTAAGAGATTCATGGATATTAACATCTTTCAATGTCCAAAATAAATTAAATAAAGACGATAGCATGTCTCAAGAGATAGGTGCTTGCCTAAGAAGTGCATGGCCCTATATTCAAAACCCACATCTGCCAAATAAAGAAATAAACATCTAAATTAATCTTACCTAAACGCCCTTGTTGATGTGTCCATGAATCTGTGAAATAGAACATGTGAAGAGATTGTGAGGAATAGATTATCTCAATAATTACACAGAAAATTATTATTACAGTCAAGAAGTTATTATTATTATTATTTGTTATGGACAAATGATGAAGGAAATGGTGGAAAAAGGGAATTCAATTATGATAAATTTGATACATTATAAGAACTTCTGTAAGTGCTACAATGTATTGCCACCCAGCACAACAATAAAAAGATGATAAAGTATATATTAAGTACATTTACATATTATAAGAGATTACCAAATTTATAACATTTCTTGAATGGTTTTTGTAATTGCAGAATGGTTTTTGTAATTGTAATTGCAGAGCTAGAGAATTTGGCTCTTTTACAGCTTGCTGCTGTAACAGTGTGTTACAAAGGAGGTGGACTCTATAATAGAAATTCTTTGTCTCAGTTCTGGAGCCCAGAAGTCAGAAATAAAACTGTCAGTTATATTGTTTTCTTCTAGGACTGAGAGAGACAATTTGTTCCTTGACTTTCTTATAGCTTTCCAATGGTTTGCTTGAAATCTGAAATGCACTGGCTTATGCATGCATCCCACTGATTTTTGCCTTGGTGCTAAAATAGCATTTTATCTGGAAGAGTCTGTCTCAAACTGTCCATTGTGTGAAGACATGAGTCACATTATATTAGCATACACCCTACTCCACTATCACCCCATCATAACCTCATAAATTACATTTGAGTTTACCCTAGTTTCAAACAATTTCACCGTCTGAGGCAATGGAGGTTAGGACTACAATATATGAGTTCGGAGGGATAATTCAAACCCAAGAAAACCTTTTAAAGTATTTTCAAATGTATAATTAATAACAATTGATATCTTTCTCATATTTGTTTTTAAATTGTTTATAGCGCTGCACAAAAACTTTTGGTACATTCTGTAACCTACTAGATCTTCCCTTTAACAGTCCAAGCATGTTACACCTAGATTTTTTAATATTGAAAATGAAAATGCATTATCACTTAAATGGAGGGTTTTGTTAATTTGTGGTTGTTGTAATTAATGATATATGTGTTTTGAGTGCTTTTTGATTTATTTCCTCCTTGTCAGCAAAAGTTTGATTTTTTTCCCTCATTTGCCTACATTATTTGGTGCTGACTTTAACTTCTTTTCAATTTTCACTGTATTGTTATGTTTAAGTTTATTATTTTAGAAGTTATTCTTCACCTTTCTTCATGAACAAATAATTTGGTAAATCTAAACTTACTATTTAATGCCAGTCTCACAAAAATATAGATATTTTAACATTTTTATTTTTTATAAATTTAATATTATTGCCCATTATTTTATTTTACTTTTATTGTAAACTTCCCCCAAGTAGACACCAATGTTACCTTCTTGTATATATACAGAGAGACAGATAGGTAATTTGAGATATCTATACATATTTATATATAAATAAATAAACATATATATATTTATACATATAAATAGTTTTGTACTTGTTCTAAAATTTTTATTTGTCTCATCATGATTAGTTATCTGTTTTATATCAATAACATATGGGATAATATGTTCTTCCTCTGGTTTCATACTTCTTTTTCATTGTATTGATATGTGTGGTTGTTGGTAAAGCTTATGCCTTTAATTTGTCCCTATTCTTTAAAGATAATTTATTATTCACCAAAATGCTCTCTGTTCCTTGAATCTGGGAATGCATAAAGACTCACAGAAAAGCAAGATTAAACTTCAAGATGAACTTAACTGAGGAATTCCAAAATGGCAGCTAGAGGAAGAAAGCAGAAAGCGTTCCTCTTATAGTAAAATCTTGGAGAGACGCTGGAGACACACCTTGCAGGCAAAACCACCAAGAAGAGGCAAAACTTTGACCCCTCCATACCTCCAGCCAGCACAGAATCTCTACTTCACGTTAAATGGAGAAACCAGGAGGGCCCCCAGGCTACCAGTTGCCCGTGCCCAGATGGCTTGGGAGAAGTGGACAAGATGAGCTAAGTGGTAAGTGGTACTCAAACAGACAACCCTGGCCAGAACAGCATAGACCCCTGGACAGACCGACCTCCACCTGGGGAAAAAAGAGAAACTGAGTAATAAGCAATAAGAACAATAAAGACACGTTGCAAAGAGAGTGTGGCATACTGAGCACTGAAGAGGGGGTGAGGGGAATCCTTCCTGGAGCTGTAAATAAACAAGCCAGGCCTGGCCTGAGAGGCTCTGGTGGGAGCGGGGGTATGCGCCCAGCAACCAGGAGCAGGAAAGTTTGTGAGAATGGTGGAGGGAGGAAAACTCCACAGGAGAGGAGGGAAGATGCACTTCCCATGTGAGCTGTAAACAACCACACAGGCCAGAGAAAGCCTGTGCTTGGAAAGGGGAAAGCTTGTAGCAGTGGCTCATGCACAGGAGAGCTCTGAGTAAACAAAGCCTGTGGGGCCAGGTGATTGCTAAGCTCACCCCAGAGAGATCTGCATAAGTAATGCCTGCAGCAACAGCAGGCTGACATCAGCGGGCAGG
Organism: Castor canadensis; assembly: GCF_047511655.1. Lineage (NCBI taxonomy): Eukaryota > Metazoa > Chordata > Mammalia > Rodentia > Castoridae > Castor > Castor canadensis. The sequence goes on from NC_133405.1 coordinate 142,636,526, forward strand.
CAAGCCACAGCCGCAGATACCATTCACAGACCTGTCTGCAGACTCTTTTTTTTTCTCTCGCTACCTTTGATGAGAAAACAACTGAACTACACCTGCAAGCTGAAAAACTTACTGAAACTGTATTGCATTTGAACTTGGGACACTTTGTGGGCTTTTTTTTTGTGCAGTGTTGTTCTACTTTATGTGTCCCCTTTGATGAGACAACTACAGAACAACATCTAAGGCACCATCTCCAGGATTGGAGACTGAGATGGACACCAAAATTATTAAGACTGAAACTTCATTGCATTTGAACTTGGAGGTTTTTTTTTACTTTCTATTTTTCATTTTGTTTTATCTTATTTTATATATATATATATATATATAATATATGTTTCATTTACTTACTTGTTATTTTTATTCTTATCATTATTCCTTTTATTTTTGATTCTCAATCCTCTCTCTGTCTCTCTAATGCCTGTTCAGCTTACTATCGATTAGTACACAAATGCTCCCTGTTTATATCTCTGAAACGTTTTTGTTTGATTCTTTGTTTTGTTTTTTCCTACTGTTTGTTTATTTGTTTTTCCCTTTTTCTTTAACTTCTTTACTTTCCAGCTTCTCTCACCCTTCCATTCTAAATATATTATTACAAGCTAGAAAATACTTAATTGCATGCAGTACAGGGACAGTAACAACACTAAGGGCAATGACAGGAAGACAGAAAAAACAGGGAAACCAGTTTCCCAACAGCAAAAAAATTAGTACAGGAACCAGAGGGGAATGAAGAAAACAGATACTCAGATCCATACTCCAACAAAATGAAGATAAACTATGCCAAAGAACCCAATGAAGCACATAAGAATAATCTAAAAGAAGACATACTATAGGTACTCAATGAGAATTTTATAGAGATGATACTGGATAGGGTCAACCATAATGTACAGGAGACACTCAAGAAATTCCAAGACATCAAAAATAGAGAATTTGAAAAAGCAAAAGAAGAAATAAAGGAAACCATAGAAGCACTGTATAAACACCAAAGTGAAAGAGAGAACATGATGAATAAACAGATAAATGAACTCATGACAGAAATAGACAACATTAAAGAGGAAACCAGCCAGGATATGGAAAACCTCAGAAAAAAGAACAAAACAGAACTGCAAAATAAAACAGAAGGCCAATCCAGCAGAATAGAACAAACAGAAGACAGAATCTCAGAACTTGAAGATGAAATGGTAATTACAGGAAAAACTGAAGAACTATTAATTAAACAACTCAAGACCTGTGAAAAGAAAATGCAAGAACTCACCAACTCCATCAAAAGACCATACTTGAGAATTATGGGCATTGAAGAAGGAGAAGAGGTGCAAGCCAAGAGAATGTGTAATATATTCAACACAATAATAACAGAAAATTTCCCAAATCTAGAGAAAGATATTCCCATACAGATGCAAGAGGCCTCCAGGATACCAAACAGACCAGATCAAAATAGAACTACCCCACAACATATCATCATTAAAACAACAAGTTCAGAAACTAAGGAAAGAATATTGAAGGCTGTAAGAGAGAAAAAACAAGTAACATACAAAGGTAAACCCATCAAAATCACAGCAGACTTCTCAACAGAAACATTAAAAGCAAAAGAGCATGGGGTGAGATCTTCTGGGCACTAAATGAAAATAACTTCAACCCCAGGACACTCTACCCAGCAAAACTATCATTCCAAATAAATGGAGCAGTAAAAGTCTTCCATGATAAGCAGAAAGAAAAACAAAATGTCACCACAAAACCACCACTACAAAAGATTCTTCGAGGGATTCTGCACACAGAAAGTGAAACCCAACTTAACCATGAAAGACAGGAAGCACCAAAGCACAGGAAAAGAAAAAGCAAGAAAGTAGAGAGTAACCTCAATCTAGGTATACACAATCAAACCTTCAAACAACTAAGACAACTAAATGACAGGAATCACCACATACCTATCAGTACTAACACTTAATGTTAATGGACTTAATTCACCCATCAAAAGGCACCACTTGATGAAATGGATTAAAAAGGAATATCCAATAATTTGTTGCTTACAGGAGACCCACCTCACTGACATCCTAAGCATAGGCTTAGGATGAAAGGCTGGAAGAAGATTTACCAAGCCAATGGCCCCCCAAAACAGGCAGGAGTCCAATACATATCTCTGACACAGTAGACTTCAAATATGCATTGATCAAATGAGATAAAGAAGGACATTCCATACTAATAAAAGGGGAAATAGACCAAAAGGAAATAATAATTATCAACCTGTATGCACAATGTCAACACACCCAATTTCATCAAACATACCCTGAAAGACCTAAAAGCATATATCAACTCCAACACAGTGGTTGTGGGAGACTTTAACACCCCATTATCATTAATAGATAGGTCATCCAAACAAAAAAATCAATAAAGAAATCCATGATCTAAAATATACAATAGATCAAATGAACCTACTTGATGTCTACAGAACATTTCATCCAACTTCTACACCATATACATTCTTCTCAGCAGCCCGTGGAACCTTCTCCAAAATAGGTCATATTCTATGGCACAAAGCAAGCCTCAGCAAATATAAGAAAATAGAAATAATTCCTTACAGCTAGGATTACAGGCCTGCACCACCACCTTGTCCCTTTTGCAACCTAATTCTCGACAGATGCTTTTCCCAAAGTGGGGAAATTGAGGATCTAGTTTGTGGGGACACACATCTAACATTGTTCTGTACCATATATCTTTTAAATAATATGCAGGAAATTGTCTTTTACAGGTTTGGATAAACACCTCAGATGTTATATTGGTTGGTCTACGAGACTATCAGGTAAAAAAAAAAATCTCATTTGAATTTGTACTGGGTCCTTGTTACTTAGTGGTTAATGTTTGAAATCACAGTATTGGCATCTTTGGCCAGTTCCTGCCCATAGGCTCTCTCACCATTCTGCCATTTAACATTATTATGGACCCTTGAGTCAGAGATTATGGCTCTTTTATTGTTCAGAATAATTCTCCAAGTTGATTAATAGTATATGTGTCTTGTGGGAAAATGCTTTTTTCTCTTACTATTTTAAATATACGATGCAATAAATAATCCCTGGTAGGTGTAGATAAAAACCACAGATCCTTCTGTTCTTGTTCATCTGAAGGCCATGTGTTAGATGCTCTAGGATGTTAAGAGATGGCGATTCCCCAACACTGGTCTGTGAAGTAATAATGGCTCAAGCTGACGTTTTTCACTGCTCTTATGGTAAAATGGCAAAACTGTCCATTTTCTTTAGCGGTTCTAAATTACATTTCCTAAAAAGAATGACAGCCTAGGGAGGTGGTGTTCATTTTACAAAGGAGTCTTCCTTTCTTGTTTTCCCCCACTTTCTTGTTAGGGCATGTCAGTTGTACTATGTGTGTGGGGGTCGTTCATCGTGATATTTCCATATATGCATGCAGTGCACTCTGATCACTTCACCCCATTACTCTTTGGGTCCCCCACAGTCCCCTCAGAAACATCTGTCTCACAGTTTGTTTGTTTATTGTTTGTTTCAGTGGATTTCATTATGACTTTTCCCTACATGCACACAATGTACTTTGATCCTATTCTCCCTTGGTAGAACAAAAATTTAGTAATCCTGTGGAGTTCCAGTCACTTACCACCTTAATGTATTTTTACTGGGGAGAAGGAGTTTTGCTGCATTGCCCAGGGTATCAACCTGGGTTCCGGGACTCAAGTGATCCTCCTGCCTCAACCTCCCGTGTAGCTGGCACTGTAGGTGAGCCCCCCCACACCCAGTTCATTACTTACGTCTTCATTTTTTAAATGTAATGGTCTGGGAAACTGTTATTCTAGGAATGCAGCTGAATAAGTCAACTCTTCCATTCTCTTGGGCCTTATGGTCTTTAGATAGCCTGCTGGTGGAGCATGGTGATGTGCATGCAAATGGTCAAAATACAAACTGTTCTTTAAGCATATGCTGTCAATTTAGGATGAGCACAAAAGCTGTGGTCATACATAGCCCTCTGTAAGCTCAAGCTTGAAACTGCATATGCTTTGTGAGTTTGTGAAATCCATTTGATTTTCATGTAGAAGAAACTCATCCCTTTTAAGTTATGATACTGTGAAGTTTCCAGTGTGTCTATTGCTGTGCTTTGCAGGGTCTGTAGGTATCTGTTAGGTCTCGCTGCCCTACACTTCAGGTCCTCTTATTTCCTTGTTGATCATTTGTCCAGTTGTTTCTTCTCATTATACAGTGGCCCTGTCAAGTCAGCTATTCAGTTTTTTACCTTTTATTATTATCCTAATTGCAGTTGGCTTAGCTGGAGGTTGAACTTGGTAGGCAGGCCAGCACTACTACTTGAGCCACCCCGCCAGCTCTTTTTTTTCTGCATCGGCCAATTTTGAGATAGGGTCCCACTTTATGCCGTGGGACCACCTTGGGCCGTGGTTCTCCTACTGGGCCTCCCTGTGCAGCCGGAACCACAGCCCCGTACTACCGTGCCTAGCCATTGGTTGAGAGGGGGTCGTGTGAACTTTTTGCCTACCCTGGCCTGGAACCACTATCCTCCCGGATCTCCACCTCCCATGCAGCCAGGAACACAGACTTGAACAGCCATGCCTGGTTTGGAATTTGTTTCTTTGGAGAAGTTCTGTGTTTTCATTTTCATTTTCCATTTAGTGAGACTGTTGCGGGAATCTCAAGCTGAGATACAGGACACTGAGGCAGTTCAGCAGGAAGCAATGGTTTAATTGTGCCGGCACAGACCCAGTGGACTCGTGTCGTCCAAGGGCTGAGCCCCTGAGAGCAAAGGGGTCTCACGTTATATACCCTTGCAAGCAGGTTACAGAAGCAAGAAGCAAACCTCAGCCCACATTTGGCTGCAGGTGACTTTACTGGCTATTCCATTCCCCCAGGGCTATGTGACCTTCTTCATGTTTCAGTGTTTTATCTCTCTGCTTTGCCATCCCTTCCCCCTGCCTCATTACCAAACACAGCCTGTCTGTTTCTCTTCTGGTCCTCCTCCCTGCTATAAGACATCAGTGTCATCATCCCATCAGTATTTGTAGATGTGTTTTCCTTTAATTCTTTAAATGTATTTATAGTAGTTGATGTAATGTCCAACTTCTGGCCTCTGTAAGATATTTTTTGAGGTGACTCTTTTTTTGTCTTGTTGGAGGCCGTACTTTGTGTTCTCAAGGTCTCCTACTTTTTGGTGGTGTTATTGTTGAAAACTGAACATGTCAAATACAATGTAGCAAGTCTTAAATTGGTTGCTGTTGCTTTTTTGCTTAGTGACTTTTCTGAGCAAATTCTGTGGCCTTAACTGCTTGGTTCCTTTAGTGGACAGTTCATGTTTTTGGTTGAGATTTTGTTAGAAGCAGGAAGCCTGCCAGGTGTCCTGATACCACCAATAATCCTGGTACCTGGGAGGTGGAATGTGTAGGAGCCTGAGTTCACGGGTTAGTTACATGGCAAGACAGTCTCAAAACCCAACAACAGCAACTACGCACAATGGTAAGCCTCCCAGTCTATGAGGGTGACTTTGTACAAGTCGGGATACACCAAGCCAATCAACAGACCATTCATCCCTAGTTTTCATCTCGTGCTTTGCAGAGTCTCAAGATCAATCAGAGCTGAGATTAAGGCCTTTCAGGGGTAAGAGATTAGTGTCTTCTCTTTTGTGAGCATCTGCTTGGGCTTTCTAGATTCACAGAAGTGTGCTGGGGTGTTCTAATCTCCTATGGACATTGACTTCTAACACTTTTACATTTCTTTCGTTGGGTTTTTTTCCCCAGATGTTACCTCTGCTTAAAGGCATTGCATAGACTATTTTTCTCTGAATCCTCTGGACAAAGGGTGGTGGAATATTGCTAGTAAATAAGCTTTGAATTATTTCAAATAAAGGAAAGCTTTACTGTAAGGGGGAGCTTCCGGGTACTACGGAATAGCTCTGTAGAGAGTGGTGTTTTGACAGAGGTCAGAACTTGTTCTACATCTTCCAGTGGCTGTTGCGTTGCTGATTTTCATGGCTACATGGAACAGATATGAGAGGCATAGGAATAGAGTCTTAGGACAGGGCAGGTTAAAATACTAGAGAGCTTGGTCTTCTGACAGTCTCCCATTTTTCTCCAATAAGCACTCTTCAGATTATCACGTGCATTCGGTTATTTTCAGACTTCTGACAGAATGGATAGTGACAGACTTTGGCAGTATTCTCAACTCGTTAGAGAATTTCAGTGAGTCTTGGTGTCTGTCACAAGCCCCTCTCTTGGAGCAATAGCCCTTCTCTGTGAGGCCCAGCTAACTGGTGGCTAAAGAAAAACAGACTGGAGAAGTTGATGATATAATGGGAAAGCTTCAGTGTGCTTGTTCTGGGAAGACAGGTCTAAGGGGAGTTAGGAACAGCCTTGAGGTCATATAGCAGGGAAAGAACAAAGGCAAGACTTGGGTGTTTGCACAGCTAGTGCTCCTGGTGGGAGCATAATCTGAATAATCATCATCCCTGATTCATGACACGAAGTGCTGCTGCTCTGGTGGCAACCTCCCTTTGCTTCACAGGACGGACTTTGGTCAGATCCACAATGCCAGAATTAAAATAATCTGAGGGGGAAAGAGCAACTCAGAAAAGGACACTGTGTGAGAGACAAAGTGGAGTCTGGTTAACCATTGGATTCTCCTCCACTATGACTGTTCTGTGCCTCTGTTGTAATAGACTCAATCATATAGTAATTTTCTTTTATAAAAACTTCCAAAGTAGAAAGTTACAGGTTTTCTTTGAAACTACATATTTTTCATTCAAATTTGAATCCCATGTGCATTTTAATAAAATCTTTGTGTATTTGTCTGCACATACAATTTTGGAAATACTGGTTCACTTCATATGGTCAGTGAATCACCATGATTATTTTACTTGCCTCTCTTTGGATTTCTTTGCAATTAATTGTAAGGCATCAACAGGAACTTCTGCCCAATCACCAGTCTAGCTGAGTCAGGTTCTTTAAAAGTTGAGCATTTTAAGTCTGTGCTTCTCAGGGATGTTTGCACCAAAACCACCCATTGGAAAGAGCTTTTCAAAATTCAGTTTCTGAGGGTATGCCCCACATCTACTCTCAGTCTTAGAAAGGAGTTAAGTATTTTGAAACTGCACAGATCATTCTGATTGGCAATAAATCCTAAGAACCAGTTGCAAACATGAAAAGTCTGGCTGTGCAGCTGCTAACATGGAAGCATTAGCACTTTGTATTATCTTGTCACTCTGTCTCTTGGTTCTCTGGTGACAGCAGAATTACCCATGGTAGGCCATCTTACGTGATACTGCCAAGAGAAGATGTGCATAACATCGTTTCTGGGAATGTTCTCAGTCTCAGTCACCTGGTGCCAGAGTAGCATTTTAATCTTTAGTAATGAGAGGTTTTACGATGTGGGCGAGAGTGTTTTAGCTTAGTCTGCAGGTTGCAGAGCATCCCAGACCTGTGAAGGTAAGAAAGCAGCAATTGTGCAGAAAGCTTGTTGTTTAGAGGTCCAGGTGTCTGGATTTTGTCACAGTAAGTCTCTGCTTCACATTTTCCTGAGAGCTCTTCTGATTGTGACCTTTCCTACAATCTAGGAATGGCCAGTACCCAGGGAAAGGGCTGAAACATTTTAACTAATTCTATACAAAGTCATTAAGATAGGAAACAGGATGCAGGGAGAAAATAGTTACACAAGCATCAACTGAACAGAATAATGAGGGAAGCAAAAGCCACTCAGCTCAGGCCCAACTTCACACTGATATGTTTTTCTAGAACCCATTATACTCTTTTTCAGTTTTCAATTGTGTTTCACTTACAAAGTTCACATTGCAGTTTTTGTGCTTCAAGAGACTTCTAATCAAAAGTATTACTAAGTAAGATGAAGGGGAAGGTTGTCTGTTTTGCTTTTATGAAGATTAAATCTGTAAAAGGTCCTTTTATGAATTGCTATTAGTTATATGCACCCTACCCTTCTTTTTGTTAATTTACACCCAAAGGTTGTTTGTGTTTGTTTGTTTGTTGTGGTACTGGGGTGTGAACTCTTGGCCTACACCTTGAACCACTCCGCCAGCCCTTTATTGTGATGGGATTTTTTAAGGTAGGGTCTCCTGAACTATTTTGCCAGCACTGGCTTCAAACTGCGATCCTTGTGATCTCTGCCTCCCCAGTGGGTAGGGTTACAGGCATGAGCCACTTGTACCTGGCATTTGTTTGTTTGTGAAAGACGCACAAGTTTGTAAGTAAACACGGAGTGAGTTTTTCCTTAGTGTGTGTAACTTGAAAAGAATTAGGAAACAAATGATACTTTGTTCTCACCAGTTTAAAACATTAATTATTTCTAAGGATAAAAAAGCTGATGTAATTTTGAAGTGTAATGCAAATGAAGCTAGAAGCCAGAAGGCATATGGAGAGCTTCCAGAACATGGTAATGTCTATAGTGTTACCAAATGCTGTCATGTGCTGTTATGGTTCCTTAGGGATAACATGAGGGATTTTGGTAGAATTGGGTCTGTTGTGTGTTACAAAATTTTAAGTATGGTAGCATTTTAGAAAGTTAAGTAGGAATCACTAAAAAATGTTCTTTTGGTGAGCAGTTGGTGAGTTTATAAGCTTTGAATATAGAGCATCCAAGAATGCCATTTAGGAAACTTTTTCTTACTCTCTCCTCCTTTTTTGGTACTAGGGTTCTCCTCCTTCTCCTGCTCCTTCTGCTTCTCCTCCTCCTCTTCCTCATCCCTTCTCTTCCTCCTCCTCCTCCTTCTCTTCCTCATCCCCACCTTCTCCTCCTCCTCCTCCTTCACTTCTCCTCCTCCTCCTCATCCCTGCCTTCTCCTCCTCCTCCTACTTCTCCTCCTCCTTCTAATTCTCTTCCTCATCATCCCTGCCTTCTCCTTCTCCTCCACCTTCTACTTCTCCTCCTCATCATCTCTGTCTTCTCCTAGTCCTCGTACCTGCCTTCTCCTCCTCCTCCTCCTACTGCTCCTCCTCCATCTACTTCTCCTCCTCCTCCTCCTCATCTCCACTTTCTCCTTCTCCTCCTCCTCCTTCTACTTCAACTCCTCCTTTATCTTGTTTTCCTTCTTTCTCCTCCTCCCTGTTCTCCCCCTCTTCCTCTCTTCTTCTCCTCCCTTCTTTTTTCCTCCTTTGCTTCACTTCTTTCTTTTTTTCTTCTTTCTCCTCCTCTGGCTTCTTTTCTCTTCCTTCTTCTTTTCTCCCCATTCTCCTTCCCTCCTTTTCTTTCCCTTCCCCTTCTCCCTCTCCTTTGTTCTCTTTTCTTCATGCCCTTCCTCTTGCCCCTGCCTTTTTAAATACTGAGTTTTGAACCCAAGACTTCTGTGATGCTAGGCAGGCACTTGATCCATGCCTCCAGAACTGAAGGTATTTTTTAAAAATACAGTCTCATATCTTAGTCCAAGATGAGCCCAGACTGTGATCTCCTACCTATGGGTTTCCACGCAGTGAGGGCCACAGACCTGGCTCATTTGCAGAGGTGTGATCTGAACAATTTTCTTTTTGCCTGGGCTGGCATTGAACCATAATCCTCCCAGTAGCTGGGATTATAGCTGTGAGCCACTGTGCCTGACCCCTGATAGTAGATTTGAACTCAGGGTCTTCGGGTCACTAGTCAAGTGTACTACCTCTTAAGTCACACCTCCAGGTCAGTTGCTTTCACTTGCTTTTCAAATAGGGTCTGTGGTTTCCTCAGGCTGGCTTCTGACTACCGTCCTAATTTCACAATTAGGATTATAGGAATCATCTACCACACCCAGTTTATTGTTTTGAAATAGGGTCTTGCTAACTTTTTTGATCAGGCTGGTCTCAAAATATGATCCTCCTTACTCTACCTTCTTAAGTAGCTGGCAACTTTATTTTGTTACTTCTTTTAATAGGGGGTTTCACTATGTACCCAGATGAGATCCCCCTGCCTCAGTCTCCTGAGTAGCTTGGGTTGCTGGTGTGCTGCACCATTCTCAAGAGACTGGCAGTTTTCATGTAAGCATCACCAATTAGGATACTTGTTTTGATTTTTATAGAGAACAATGTTCTCTTATGTGTTGGCATGGTTAGGATTTGTGTGGTTTTGTATTGCAGTGCTGGGATTAGAACCCAGGGCCTTCACATAATGTAGTACTCAACCACTGAGCTACATCTTATCAGTCAGAAAGATTTACTCAATTCATGCTTACGCATAAGAAATAAAACCAAAACAGAGCTGCTACACTTAAACTGCCAATAATTTCATCAGGATCCTCATGTTACATTCCCAAGCCCTTCATGATTCATGATTGTATCTACAGGGTATATAAAACAAAAATACTTATTTTCTTTCTGAAAGGCCAACATAAAGCATTGTCACTTGAAAACTTGGAAAGACTAAACTAAGACCATGCATGAATTTGTAAGCCTCAATGTTTTCTTTACAGGGCAGCTAGTTTATTTTTAATTCCAGTGCATTTTATCATAAAAATAGTAAGATTCTTCCTAACAATGATGATCCTCATGAAATTATTGGCCTTTTTAAAACTAGCAGCTCTTTTTGCTTTTATGTCTTACAGGTATTTGACTAAGTCTCTCTGACTGGTGAGAACTCGCATACTATGAGGATATTTCTAGGCCTTTCTCAAATCCTTTCTGAAGGATATTTTGAAGGTTTTCAGTGAGTCTAATCAGAGTCTGTCGGCTTTACTAAAATACTCTTTTGAACAAAAGAACACATGGCTCTTGTTTTTGTAACAATTTTTAAATGAATGATCATCTGGGGGACTTTTATTAATTTGATCTCTGGGATTTTTGGTAAAGAAACCTGCATGAATTGAAATAAAGAATGTGTATTGTTTTATGTCAGACCCATTTCTTTTCTTAATAATACTTAATAATATTTTGATTATTCAGTGGGCATTTTTGTTATTGTATGTTTAGCTAAAGTCAATGAAACGGACACATTTGGTCCCAGAGAGGATGATGAAATCCAGTTTGATGATGTCGGGGATGATGATGAAGACATTGATGATGTAAGTATTATGACCCTTACAGATGTTTTGTGTATGTTCTTTATGGATTATATGTCTTATCTGGGAGAAAGTCCCCTTCTTACCCTGATATTTTCCTTTGGCTTCATTATGCTGAATACATAAATTTAGGATATGTTTCTGAGCTTGAATATTCAGTACTTGAATATTTGGAACTAGCCAGAAACAAGCTGTTTATTCTCTGATTTATAATCCCTTGGGATATTTCTTTCTCTCAAAATCAGGATTAGTTTTGGCAGAAGCCGTGCCATAATCCTAGCTGTTTTAAGGAAGAGTACGTAAAGAGGTAGTCGTTGACAATTTCTTTTGTGTGTGTGCGTTGCTGGTAGAGGGGTCAGCATAGTGTCTTCCAAGAATTTTAGCAGTTTTGAGCTCATGCCTTTTCTGAAACAAAATATTTGTGTTAAAAAGACTTATTTGATACAGCGTTGAAATTGCAGCATCCTTTGACAACCTTCTTTCAACGGAGGCATGTTGTCAGGATCCTGTTATTTTATCAGGTATCACTGTTGCCCTAAACCTCACTTGGAGTTGCTGTGTGATTAATTTGTGAAAAACGGCTGTTCTTCCTAGCATAAAGTAGTGAGCTCACAAGAGTACTATGTTTTTTAGTGTTCTTTTGCTGTTCTACATTTAAATGAAATTCCTTGATACACATTTATTATGACAATTGCTTATGTGTTTATATTCATGTTTATGTTTGTAAACATAAACATGTATAAGTAATGCTTAGCAAGCCCTCTGCCACTCACCTTTATCCTTAGCCCTTCATTGTTGTATCTGCAGTATATTTAAGTCAAAAATATTTATTTTCTTAAGCGTATGTATACCTATCCATTCACACACACACACACACACACACATACACACTATCCCATTCCAAACCATTTACATTACTTATACTGTGAATGTGTGTGTGTAACTGGGATGGCAGTATAGCTTACAGTTCAGTGAGGTTCTTCTTTTAATTCCCCAGTAATGAAAATGTATAAAGCCAAAATAATGAGTGTTTGATTAGACACTAAGTTGAAATTTTAGAATACGTAGAGTAACTTTTCAAAAAAGATTGCATGTGGCATAATTACCAGAGCTTGTCAAAAATGCACAGGGCCAATTTGGGGAAGTCAGTTGGGTCTCAGGTGACCCTGATGTTCACACCTCATGGAGAATCCTTGATCAAAAACAGTGATCTCTAAAATTTTATTCCCTAATGTCTTTGTAAGAGCATCTTCAAGCTATTCAAAGAAGTTGAAAATTTTCAATTCAAGTAAACATCAGCTAATTTTACAACTTGCATTTGTTTATACGTGGTTTATCATACCATCCTATTTTCTATTTTTACATTATTCCAAACCACTTACATTACTTACACTGTAAAATAGCATACCCTCTACCCCTATTCTGTACCACTATTGTGTGTGTGTGTGTTTATAAATTGTATGTACAAGTTTTAAAACATACATCACTCCAATGTTACATAAGTCTTAAAGCTATCTAAGTGTAAAAAGGAAGAATGGTGAGTAGTGAACATGTTCTTCTAATTTCTTTGTACAATTCTCTTTCGGGACCCTAAGCCAAAGGAGTCTTACGACAAAACAATATTAATGATACTTTCCTGAGACAAGAGACTGACATATCATGTCACTATTGGTTGTGGCTTAAGGGCAGATCTGAACATTTTGTCAGCTGACCTTAGTTTTAGATAATTAAAGATCCTGTCCAGACTGTATGTATTAATACAAAGCTGTGTGCACAGATGATAGACTAGATGAGAGTGTAGGCACAGTAACCATGTTTTCCAGAAAATATAATCTATGCCACTATTTCTTCTGGAACATTTTGAGTGGGCTGAGAGGGGAAGGGATTGGAAAGAAGTGGGACTATCAAGGAAATTTGGTATTTTGACTATTTCATAAAGGCTGCTTTTGTTTAAGACCTGAGGACTCTACTACTTCTAGAGCAGCTCTCTTTTTACAGGTTTGAACATCTGCAAAAATTTAAATTACACTAAATTAAAATTAAGTTAGGGTAGATTTAGTGTTGCTCCTGTGACCAGATCGACTCAAATTAGAGAATTTGGTTTAGTGATACTTCTATTCGGAAAGAATTATATATATTCCTTAGTGTGTATGATCAGCCTCAACACAGCAGATCTCTAGAAACAGAGAAGGAAGGAGATGCTGAGTTGTATTGTGGATATTATGGATAGTGTGTAACACGTATAAGGATATTATGCATAACATATAACATTCTGAAAGCGAGAAAGATATTCTGGCAACAGAGAGGAATAGAGGAAAATTTGATATACAGAATGTTCATAGAACTTTAAGGGCGTCTTACATTGCGTAGAATGTTGTAATGATTATTGTCATCCATCTCCTGTTCTTCTTGCTTCCAGATCTAAGCTGAACCCAATGTGTTATATCCCGAGTATTCTCAGGGTCGTTCTACATTCGGGATCTTGGTCGTCAGCTGTTAAGAGTAAGACTTCATTTAGCTTGCCAAGGAAAGCAGATTGGTTTGTTTGCATTTTAAAAAGTATTTGTTTAAAGACCCAAAAAACTCTACTCAGAAGCTTCTAGACATCATCAATAGCTATAGCAAAGTAGCAGGATATAAAATCAACATAGAAAAATCATTAGCATTTCTATACACTAACAATGAGCAAACGGAAAAAGAATGTATGAAAACAATTCCATTTACAATAGCCTCAAAAAAAATCAAATACCTAGGTGTAAACCTAACAAAAGATGTGAAAGACCTCTACAAGGAAAACTATACACTTCTGAAGAAAGAGATTGAGGAAGACTACAGAAAGTGGAGAGATCTCCCATGCTCATGGATTGGTAGAATCAACATAGTAAAAATGTCTATACTCCCCAAAGTAATCTACATGTTTAATGCAATTCCCATCAAAATTCCCATGACATTCATTAAAGAGATTGAAAAATCTACTGTGAAATTTATATGGAAACACAAGAGGCCACGAATAGCCAAGGCAATACTCAGTCAAAAGAACAATGCAGGAGGTATCACAATACCTGACTTCAAACTATATTACAAAGCAATAATAATAAAAACAGCATGGTACTGGCACAAAAACAGACATGAAGACCAGTGGAACAGAATAGAGGATCCAGATATGAAGCCACACAACTATGAGCAACTTATCTTTGATAAAGGAGCTAAAAATATACGATGGAGAAATAGCAGCCTCTTCAACAAAAACTGCTGGGAAAACTGGTTAGCAGTCTGCAAAAAACTGAAACTAGATCCATGTATATCACCCTATACCAAGATTAACTCAAAATGGATCAAGGATCTTAATATCAGACCCCAAACTCTTAAGTTGATACAAGAAAGAGTAGGAAATACTCTGGAATTAGTAGGTATAGGTAAGAACTTTCTCAATGAAACCCCAGCAGCACAGCAACTAAGAGATAGCATAGATAAATGGGACCTCATAAAACTAAAAAGCTTCTGTTCATCAAAAGAAATGGTCTCTAAACTGAAGAGAACAACCACAGAGTGGGAGAAAATATTTGCCAATTATACATCAGACAAAGGACTGATAACCAGAATATACAGGGAACTTAAAAAACTAAATTCTCCCAAAACTAATGAACCAATAAAGAAATGGGCACGTGAACTAAACAGAACTTTCTCAAAAGAAGAAATTCAAATGGCCAGAAAACACATGAAAAAATGCTCACCATCTCTAGCAATAAAGGAAATGCAAATTAAAACCACACTAAGATTCCACCTCACCCCTGTTAGAATAGCCATCATCAGCAACACCACCAACAACAGGTGTTGGCGAGGATGCGGGGAAAAAGGAACACTTTTACACTGTTGGTGGGAATGTAGACTAGTACAACCACTCTGGAAAAAAATTTGGAGGCTACTTAAAAAGATGGACATCGATCTACCATTTGATCCAGCAATACCACTCTTGGGGATATACCCAAAAGACTGTTACTCCAGAGGCACCTGCACATCCATGTTTATTGCGGCACTATTCACAATAGCCAAGTTATGGAAACAGCCAAGATGTCCCAGCACTGACGAATGGATTAAGAAAATGTGGTATCTATACACAATGGAATTTTATGCAGCCATGAAGAAGAACGAAATGTTATCATTCGCTGGTAAATGGATGGAATTGGAGAACATCATTCTGAGTGAGGTTAGCCTGGCTCAAAAGACCAAAAATCGTATGTTCTCCCTCATATGTGGACATTAGATCAAGGGCAAACACAACAAGGGGATTGGACTATGAGCACATGATAAAAGCGAGAGCACACAAGGGAGGGGTGAGGATAGGTAAGACACCTAAAAAACTAGCTAGCATTTGTTGCCCTTAACGCAGAGAAACTAAAGCAGATACCCTAAAGCAACTGAGGCCAATAGGAAAAGGGGACCAGGAACTAGAGAAAAGGTTAGATCAAAAAGAATTAACCTAGAAGGTAACACCCACACACAGGAAATCAATGTGAGTCAATGCCCTGTATAGCTATCCTTATCTCAACCAGCAAAACCCCTTGTTCCTTCCTATTATTGCTTATACTCTCTCTACAACAAAATTAGAGATAAGGGCAAAATAGTTTCTGCTGGGTATTGAGGGGGGGAGTGGGAGGGGGTGGAGTGGGTGGTAAGGGAGGGGGTGGGGGCAGGGGGGAGAAATGAACCAAGCCTTGTATGCACATATGAATAATAAAAGAAAAATGAAAAAAAAAAAAAAAAAAAAAAGATGTTACCATGGAGGACTGGATGAAAAAAAAAAAAAGTATTTGTTATATTTCTTTGAAGACTGAAGATGTTGTGTTAACTGACATGTGAAAACATAGATGTAATGCTACCATGTGCACTGATAAACCAATACTTCATTTCTAGTAAACGAATGCCATCACTCAGTTGTTTCCCTTGTGACCAGAATGGATTTTAGCCGCTTTCAGAACCGTTATGTTCTAATTATCTGGACGTTCTCTGGAGACTTTTTAAATCTAATTTATAAATTTTTAGAATTCATCAACATAAATCTGCATTTGGAGTTGAAGAATATCGATCTGTTTTTGAAATGCATGTACCCATGTGTATTCTTAAAACTTCGATATTTTATACATTCTTGTTTGTCATTTACATTGCCACTGTACCAAAAAAAAGCATTTTCAAAATGTAAATTTAAAAGCATGGGTAGCAATTTGGGGTTTGTAACATTAGCAGCTGGAGAAATTGAATACTAAGTGATAACCAGTTATCTTGAGGTTTTAAGGGAAAAAGAAAGTGAAAATAACTATGCTGTTGTATTTACATAGAAAAGTTTAGAAACAAGACAGGTATTCACAAAAGTAAGTGCACATCACATAAACATATACCTAAACTCAAATTAAGAATTATTTCCAACTCAACTTTCCCCTACTCATATCCCCAAAATATACCACTCCAAACCCCCTAATAAGACCAGAGAGGAGATGGAGGGGAAGTTGGGCAAAAAGAGACAGCTTTCTTACCCCATAAAGGCTCTAATCTAGTAAGGTGTACCAAAATAATTGGGCATTGCTGTGGTTTGAATGTGACCCCCTTCTCCCCTAACGCCAAAGTATGTATGTTGGAAACTTAATTCCCACAGCAATTGTGTTGAAATGAGGGACCATTAGAGGTGATTAGGGATGGCATCAGTGGGTCTGTCTGAGGGAACTACAAGGAGGTGGGAAAGGGTAAGAGAATGTGAAAAACATCATGAAAACTATTGAAACATTCCATCTGTATATGCAGACAATATACTGCCATGCACTGCAATGATAGGGGCAGGGTGACAGGGAAAGAGCAAGCAATGAGGGGGTAAAAAAAAAAAAAAAAAAAAAGACAGGTTGTAGTGGTACATAAAACATTTACTTTTACTTTTACAAAATTGGTTAGGTAAAAATGTCATTTTACTCTAATTAAATTGCATTGTACAAGTGAAGAGCCAGTCTCATAATAAAAGAGGTCTCTATTTTCCTGATGCAAGACTTACAGAAATAAAACCATAATAAAGTGTCACGTTGAGCATCTGGTCTTCTTACTTTGTGTTACTGGCATGTTGTTACACATACTGATATGATACACATACTGGCACATCTGACTAGCAATTTGTATCATAGTCTCTCTTTTTAAGATTTGCTTATTTTATAAATTTGTTAACTCTAATAAAGTAAGATCTGGCACACAGTTCAATCGTCTACGTCTTTAAGGAAACAGAGTCATTGATCAGTTTGTAAAACATTCTCCCAATTATTTTCACAACTGAAAATAAGGGAATACAACTTCACATGGCTTTGTAACAAAAAGGTAACAACTATGAAGACGAATAAACCTGCATTTGACTGTGTCCCATTTTGCCATACATCACAAACACACCAACACCATAGATTGAAGATACGAGGCCGGGTTATTTATTTCCTGAAATAAGTAAAATAAGAAATATAAGTACACGGTGTAGTTTGAAGTTCTTACTCTGTGGAGTTCTGAACACTGACATAAGTGGGATGTGTCTTGAGAGTAAGTACTGCTTTTAACACTTAGTAAGCAGATTTAACGAGCTGACTTACTGTCAGTGTTGATGAGTAATCAAAACTCACATTTCAGAGTAATACATTAAAGGAAATTGCTGAATTTACAGGGTATATCCTCTTGCCGTACTTTGCCTAAAGCTTAGAATTGTGCTTCATGAGTGTAAAACTCCTCTAACACTTTTCTTCTAGCGATACGGTTTGTCTAAAGATTCTTTGAAAAGACAACTGTGGTTGCAATTTGTGGATCTTTGTTGTGAAACACTTTTGCTTTTGATTGATAGTCCATTTTACCATTTCATCCTGGAAAGTCTAAAATTGCAATTAAACATTAAAGCAGGAATAAGACACAGCTCTATGTACTCTACTTGAAGGAGTTGTTTTGAAAACATTGTGTGGAGATTTTCTGGTTTCATGGTTTTGATTATGTTCTAAATGGTTTTAGGCATTGTTAGCATAAGCTGGGTTATTTGTCAGAGTCTCTGGCTCTGTCTGTAACAGTAGCGCAGACCTGATACAACTGTCTTCCATACAGTGGTATGGGCCTAGGTACTTCATCACCACCTATCTGACACTCAGACCAGTCAGGGCAGCAGTGCATGTTCAGATAACATAGTGCGTCACCTGGCAGTAAGAGTCACATGGATGTGGTGACAGCAAATGCTGTTAGTACTTAGGGTTTTGTTTTGTTTTTTTCTCAGAAATGGTACCTTAACCCCACAATCATTCACACCTGGATTGGGGCAAAAGCCTGGGGTTCCCTTCTGCCTGTGTCAGCTGTTGTGTCCATTACAGAGCAAATGGTAACTGGATATGGTTTGAGCTAGGCAAATAAATTCTTGGGACCTTCTTTGCTCATGTGATACCCAGGGCTTTTCTCCTAGACTTCTTCAGCTCAGTGGCCTGTGGGTGCAAGTTGAAGTATGATGAATCTGTGGCCAGGCAAACTTTCTGTTGGAATTCTTCTGGCAGTACCTCGAGGATGGGGCAACAATAAGACTATTTACACTGCTCAGTGTCACATCAGCCTGCACTGTAGAGGGACAGGAGTAGCTCAAAGGTTTGCTTGCCCTACCTGTTAGTGACAGGCATTTGTACACTATGCAGGAGGGAGAGGTGAAAGAAATACATCTTTCTTCGGTTGTGGCACTGCTGTGAATCTGCATGTGATGAGCAGTGTCCATGTGTTTTCCTATGATGTTGTTGGAATGTCTTCTTTTTACCTCAGATGTTGTTTGAGTTATCTCTCTTGTTGTGTTTTAATTCGTTTAGCATAGGTTCGTGTCCTTCATTTTCCTTTCGTGAGGAACCAGAACTTTATTCCAATGATCTTTTATATTTTTGTCTCCATTGCATTTTTCCTGCGCTGATCTTAATTTCTGTTACTTTTGGATGAAGACCGCTCTTGTTTCACTTGTATCTTGAGATGCAGTGGTAATCTGTTCCTTCATGTCTTTAAATTTTTTTTTATGGTGTACTTTCTTGATTTGGACATTGACTGCTATAAACTTCCTTAGTAGTGCTTTTGCTACATCACATGGGTTTTGATATTTAGTGTCTCCATTTTTGTTTTATCAAGAAGAACTTATTTTTTCTTATTTCCTACTTAATTCCTTTGTTGTTCAAAAATAAGCTGTTTATTTTCCATCTATTTGTATGGTGTTTAAAGTTTTTGTGTTTGATTTCTAACTTGATTCATTATGGTCAGAAAACAAACTTCCCATGAATTCCGTTTCTAAAAAATTGTTAAGACTAGGCTTATGAGCACTCATAATCTATCCTAGAGAATGTTCTATGTGCTATTAGGTAAAATGTGTATTTAACAGCTCTTGAATGTAATAATGTGGGTATTTGTTAGGTCCATTTGGTACCAGGTGCAAGTTAACTTGTATCTTTCTTACCTAGTATTTTTGCCAATTTTCTGGAAGGCCCTGAAATCTTCCCATCTGTGGTGCTCACTTTCATTCTTTTTTAGCTGTAAGCAATCTGACCAGGTGTGGCTGCAATCTACAGCACAAGTGTAGATATGGTGTTAGCTACTACTGTTTTTCTTTCTTTCTGCAGATACTGTGGGCTAGTGGGACTTTAGCCTCTTCCTAAGTCTGCAACTTTTATCATCCCAGTTCTTTAAGGAAGAAAATCTGCTAGAGTTTGAGTAGGAATGGGTTGTGGCCAGAGGTGGACTTAATTCTTCTCAACTGAGTTGTGGGGATAGCTCAGAGGAAGAATACCCAACTCTGGAATATGTGGGCCTGGTCTCAGTTCCTAGCAATGGAAAAAACAATGAAAAGTAGATCAAAGGAATAAAACCATAAGGAAAAATGAGAGATAAAAAATAAAATTGTAAAGATAACACAAAAGAAAAAACCCAAACAATAAGTGATAAAATACATTGAAAGAGAAAACTGAGTGAAACTTGTCCTAACTTGGAAAATCAATCAGGGGTGGATGCGATGGAATATGACAGTCTAATCTCTGAGTGTCCCAGGTGTCCTGTATGGGAGGAGTAGCGGCTCATGACTGTAGCTTATTGAGTTTTCTCTCAGCTTTCACCAAATGAGTTCATGCAAAATGCGGGCTGTGCCAGGTGTTCTTGCTGAACCAATGAAGGTGAAATGCTAGCTGTCAAAAGTATATTTTCTCTGAAGGTTTTTAGTCTGCACATTGGCAATGTGGTCAATCCCCAAATCGAGAATCTCTCATATGGCTGCTACCTCCCCAGTCAATATGACATGGTGCCCACTGAGACCCTGACAGAACAAAGGAAGACTATTGAAAACTGTAAGAAGTGCCGAGTGACTCCCAAAGGCAAACTTACCAACACTACATTCGACCTATTGGCTAAAAAACTAACAGTCATGAAAGCATGGAATGATATATTTCAAGCACTCTGGGTGATTACTGTGATTACTATATCCAGCAAAGTTATTCTTTAAAACTGACAGAGAAATAAATACCAAGAGAAGCACAAACTAAAGTAATTTATGACCACCAAGTCACCATTGCAAAGGATTCTTAAAGGAATCTTACAGAGAAGAGGAAGACAGATAGTCACATCCATGAGAGCTTGGGAGAGAATAAATCTCACTGTAGATAAGCAAGTGAAAAATAGGAAAGAATCAAAGACTAACAACTTGTAAACCTCAAAACCTCTAAGACAAATAAGAAAGAAAAAAAAGCAGTGCTAGAGTCAAACAGGAAAATACTAATTTCATCTATTCTTGCATTTCTACTAGTTTTTGCTTCATGTTTGCCTCAGGCTCTGTCATTTGGCACTGCAATATTAGGAGTTCTTTCAACTACTTGTATAATTGGCCAGTTTCCTCTTATATGATACCCCTCTCTATATCTTACAATTTTGCTTTGTTTGAAATCTCTCATGAAATTAGTAGAGCTTCCCTACCTTTCTTTGATTTGTACCAGCATGGTGAGATTTTTCGATTCTTTTATTTTTGAGCTGTACTTGTAAAAACATGGCAAGTCATTTTTTTAGGCAACATACAGTGGAGTCTGTTTTTTAATCTGAAAATCTCTGACTTTTTATTTTGTTTTGGTTTTGGCAATAGTGGGGATTGAATGCAAGGCTTCACATTTGCTAGGCAGACATTCTACCACTTGAGCTGTTTTGGCAGCCCCTGTGATCATGGACACTTAAAGTGCTATACATAAATTAATTTCTATTGTATTTGTTACTGTTTCTGTTTGCTTGGTAACCTACTCTTATGTCCCCGTTTCTGTCTTCTGCTCTTATAACCTCCTACTAGGGTAAATTATGTGATTCTATATTTCTCTATCTTGCAGAAATTATACTTGTTTTAAAACTTTTCAAAGTGGTTGCCTGAAATTTGAAATACACATATACAACTAATCTAAGTTCACTTTCAAATGTACTGTACCATTTAAAAGTAGTGCAAGTATCCAACGTAACAAAATATTTCTGATTCCTCCTTCCTGTCCCTTGTGTCACTTTCACTTATTTCGCTTGCACATAAACCATGATCACTGCATATATTCTCACTATTATTAGTTTAAGTAAATTTCTTAAATCAGTTAAGAAGTTAATTCTTTGTCCTTTTCTGTTTTGGTGTGCAACTCTTTTGCTTACCTTTTCCCTTCTCTCTGACAAGCTTCTTTTTAGCATTTCTTGCCCAGTGTCTGATTAGAATTCCTTTTAATTTGTAAATTAAAATTAGAAGATTATCATCCTTGTTCTTCTCCTTCCCTTTCAAAGGACAGTTGACAAGATGTAAGTTGTAGTTTAGTGTGTATTTTCCCTCTTGGCACATTTATTATATTGCTCCTGGGTTGTCTTGCTTGCATGATTCCTGAGAATAAGACATAGATGCTTTCCTATAGGCAAAGTGTTTTTATGCTGTATGTTAAGGTTTTTTATTTTGTCTGTTTTGAATATATTTCCAGGTACAGTTATGCCAAGTCTCTACCATCCTGATATCTGTGACTTGGTTTCTGGTAATTGAAATTCCCTCTGCAAACTGTGTGTGTGTGTGTGTGTGTGTGTGTGTGTGTGTGTGTTTTCTGTTCCTTCTGCTATTACCATTACAGGTACAGTTATGCCAAGTCTCTACCATCCTGATATCTGGGACTTGGTTTCTGTTAATTGAAATTCCCTCTGCAAACTGTGTGTGTGTGTGTGTGTGTGTGTGTGTGTGTGTGTGTGTGTGTGTTTTCTGTTCCTTCTGCTATTACCATTACAGGATTTTGCTCTCTGTGTGGTTGTCCTACACTTCCTGGATATTTGTTCTGCTCTTTTAAAGTTTTGCACTCTTTACTTGGGGGGAGGCGACAGGGTCATGCTATGACCAGGCTGACCTTGAACTCACTATGAAGCCCCAGCTGGCCTTGAACTTGTGCTTCCCCTGCCCCAGCATCCTGAGTGCTGGATTACAGGCAAGTGCCAACACATCCAGTTGGTTTCTTTCATTGTGCTTTGTATTTTGGAAATCTTCTATTGCTTTACCCTGACACCTATAGATTAATTCTCAGTTATGTCCAGCATACCAGTGAGCTTAGCAAAGTCATTCTACATTTTGTTTTGCTTCTTTCTCTGATGCTCATCTCTTTTCTTAGATTACTCATCTCTCTTCTT
Source organism: Castor canadensis (assembly GCF_047511655.1). Classification (NCBI taxonomy): domain Eukaryota; kingdom Metazoa; phylum Chordata; class Mammalia; order Rodentia; family Castoridae; genus Castor; species Castor canadensis. Next base: position 142,659,224 of record NC_133405.1, read on the forward strand.
TTATGTTTGTACTTTTGTCAGTGATAGCCATTGGTGTATTAATTATACTTGTTTTAAACTTATGGCCCTATCTCACTACCATATCTGGACCTGCTTCTAAACCATTTTGTCTTGCCAGACTGTTCTTTCTCTTTTAATACAGTTTGTGATTATTTTGAATGTAAGGCCATGACATACTCGGTTTAAAAAAGCCTTCCCTTCCCTAGTAGTCTCCATTTTACTTTCATGACTTGCTGCCCTGCTCGGGTTGCACAAGCGAGAGAAAACACCCAGGTCTTGTTTGGGCGTCTGGGTTATTTCACCTAATGATTTAGTACATTCGTGATAGAAGTGGTTGCTGTACAACCACCTCTCTGAGGTTCCTAAATATCTCTGTCACTGCTCACTGAGCAGAATCCATGTTTCCAGCCCCAGGAATCCTTCAGTTTTCCTTTTATCTGAAAATACTTAACTTGCATTGAGTGTTTACATAAATGGAGCCAAACAGTAAGTGCCTTTTGGGTTCTTTCAGCTTTCACTCAGCGTAGTATTTCAAGGTTAGTCCACATGGCAGTACGTATCAGTTTTACCATTGCTTTTGGCCATTTTTATTAATGTACATTAGCTGTACAAAGTAACGAGTTTCATTATGACATTTCCATACATAAGAATAATGTATTTTGTTCATAGTCATCCACTCTCTGGTTGTTTCTTTCATAGGACTGGTATTTGAAGTCAGGGCTTCACACTTGCAAATTAGGCCCTCTACCACCGGAGTCATACTTTCTGTCCATATTGCTCTGGTTGTTTTGGAGATGAGGTCTCTTGCCAGGGCTGCCCTCAAACAGTGACCCTCCCAATCTCAGCCTTCCGAGTAGGCAGGATCACAGGCACGAGCCACCACTGATCAGTTTCTTTCCCTTTCCTCTCCACACTTTCCCAATCCCTTTTTCTCCTTCCACATACCTAATAGTGCCGTCTTTTATTTCGTGTCACTTTTGCTAAAAATTCATATGTCAGAGGAAACGTGATAACTATTCTCCAGTGTGGCTGGAGTTCCAGAATTAGAATATCATTGTGGTATTTCTGATAGCCCAAGGAAATGTTGAGAGAAAAAAGTTAAATTTACTCCTACAAATATAACAGTAAAGTGGATTTTTGCTCATGTAGAATCTAATGTGTACCCTGAAAATAGTGGGACTCAACGGACAAAGCTTCCTATAATTGCAAATATTGTACCTATAGCTAGGACAATAACGTTATAAATCTGATCACCTCCTAGGAGTGTTCCTGGTTGCACAGTGTGAATCAAGAGTCCTAAGACAGTACTGACTATTCTTGTTTCAGCACCAGACATTATATAAATGGTTCCAATATCTTCCTGATTAGTTCAGAATAGTCAATGGTTAATGAACATAGAGGTAAAATGTCTGAGTTAAGTATTCGGCTATAAATTTAAAGACAGAAGTCAAGCCCTCTTTTCACCAAGCTTCAAGGTGATATTTCATGTTGAATTGCAAATTCAAAGGAAAAGCTTCAATTCTGCCAGAGCTTCTCCCACCTTTGTTCCCCTATTCAGTAGGAGAAGTTGTTTTAAGCCAGTTGATTAGCCGTTAATTAAAAACTTCATGGATGGATATCCCACCAATGTAAAGCTTTAGCTTAATTAAAGTATTTGATTTGCATTCATTTGATGTTCAATAAAGTCTTGCAATACTTACAACAGGAATTAAGTTTTAATTTAACTTACTTTAGGGCCTCTGAAAGCCCTAGTTTAGGGTAAATATTATGGGTGGTAGTGGTAATGATATTTTGGTAATAATGAAGAGTAGGAGCAAATGGTTGAGTATTATTATAGTATTGTCATTTGGTTTTTATGGTATTAATAATCAGGTATAAAATTAGTGTAGTAGAGTTAAATTAGTCATGTAGAAGTAAAGGTTTAATAAAGGTATTATTGCTCTAACAGTTGGCATAATAATTAGATTTTTTCTTAATTTAATGATTATTCATTTGTGTAGAAATCCTGTTAGTGATGGTAATCCTCCAAGTGACATAAGGGAGACTAGTATTATGAGGTGAAGGAAATGCTAAGACAGTTTGTTGCTCAGAGATCTAGTCTAAAATAAGTGCTAAAACAGATGTTTTCCAGACTGAAGAAAATGTAAGAGAAGGAGATGCAGAATTTCAAGCGGAGAAAAGAAAAAGAAATGACAAGTGTCTGGATACATGTAATAGCTTTTTTTCCCTTATAATTTTCAAAGTATATGTGCATGTAGAAAGCAGAATATTTAACATTGATGGCTGCGTGGAGAAAGTCTGTGAATATAATACATAGGGCAATTGTAACAAAAAAGAGAAATGACTTCTATTAGTAGTAACGTATTAATAGAAGTACATGTTGAAATTTAATTAAGGTATATAAATTTCAATCCTAGGAAAACAATCCAAAAAATTACTGTGAGGAGTAATATTATGAGAGAAAAATAAAATAGCATTCTAAAAACAGTCTCCAGTCCTGGAGATGGTGCCTCAGATGTTGTTCTGCAGTTTTCTCATCAAAGGGGACGCATAAAGTAGAACAAAACTGCACAAAACAAAAACAAAAACCCACAAAGTGTCCCAAGTTCAAATGCAATACAGTTTCAGTAAGTTTTTCAGCATGCAGGTGTAGTTTGGTTGTTCTCTCATCAGAGGTAGGGAGAGAGAAAAAAAAAGTTTGGAGACAGTTCTGTGAATGGTATCTGTGGCTGTGGCTTGCCTGCCCGCTGCTGTCAGCCTGCTGTTGCTGGAGGCGTTATTTATGCAGATCTCAGGGGTGAGCTTAGCACTCACCTGGCCCCACAGGCTTTGTTTACTCAGAGTTCTCCTGTGCATGATCCTCTGCTACAAGCTTTCCCCTTTCCAAGCACACTGGGGGAGGTGACACTGCTCCCGCTCTCCCAGGCCTGTGTGTTTGTTTACATCTCACATGGGAAGTGGGTCTTCCCTCCTCTCCTATACATTTTCCTCCCACCGCCACTTTTACAAGCTTTCCTGCTTCTGATTACTGGGGGATGCTGCTGCTCCTGCCAGCCGCCATGTTTGTTTACAGCTCACATGGGAAGTGGGTCTTCCCCCCTCTCCTGTGGAGTTTTCCTCCCTCTGCCACTCTCACAAGCTTTCCCGCTCCTGGTTGCTGGGCGCATGCCCCTTCACCTGCCGGAATCTCTCCGGCCCGCCCGGCTTGTTTATTTACAGTTCCTGGAAGGATTCCCTTCCCCCAATCTTTGGTGCTCAGTGTGCCCCATCCTCTTTCCCGCGTGTCTTTATTGTTCTTATTGCTTACTACTCAGTTTCTCTTTTTCCCTGGGTGGAGGTCAGTCTGTCCAGGGGGCTATGCTGCCCTAGCCCGGGTTGTCTGTGGTAGTACCACGTACCGCTAAGCTCACCTTGTCCACGTCTTCCCAAGCCTTCTGGGCGTGGGTGACTGGCGGCCCGGGGGCCCTCCTGGTTTCTCCATTTAACGTGAATTGGAGATGCTCTGCACAGGCTGGAGGTGTGGAGGGGTCAAAGTTTTGTCTCTTCTAGGTGGTTTTGCCTGCAAGGTGTATCTCCAGCGTCTCTTCAAGATTTCACTATAGGAGAAACACTTTCTGCTTACTCCCTCTAGCCGCCATCTTGGAATCTCTACTATTATTTTTATTCCATCACTATCTTCTCAACCCTATTCTGAACCCCTTCACTCTCTCTCCTTCTCCTGTGCTACAATCCATTGTTCTCCTTCTCAACTACTCTTTCTGCCCCTTCTCATCCACTCTCGCCCCCTGCCTTCACCTCTCCCTCCCATCCTCCCCCAATCTGTCACCACACTATCCTTCCCTCCTACACACTCACTCCAACCGAAAGTATTTTCTAAACATCTCCATGTGACGTTCAGACACGTTCTAGCAAAGCAAGATGATCACAGTTAGGGACATGGGAGATACTTGCTACTTGTGAATTCTCCTCTGTGTTTTCATAGTCTTACAATGAACTATTCTGAAGTTTCTCTGTTTAGAACTGTGGGTAACTAGAGTTTTAAAAATAGCCAGATAATCTAACATTTAGGCTCGATGTTTGAAAGATTAGGTGGGAGCCTGAAAGAACATGTGTTAGGTTTGCCATAAGCCATCATACCCAGCCTTGAGAATTTTTGTGTCTATGGGCATTAAGAAAATTGGTCTACAGTTTTTGTTTTTTGTTCTGTCCTTACCTGATTTTGGTACCAGTGTAATACTAGTCTCACAGAATAAGTCTGGTAGCATTCCTTTATTGTCAGTTTTATAGGATAAGGTTTTGTTTGTTTGTTTTGCAGTACTGGGATTTGAACTCAGGGTCTCACATTTCCAAGGCAGGGGCTTTGCCAGTTGAGCAACTGTTCCAGTACTGGAACCATTTAAGAAGTCCTGGAATCATTGGTGTTGGTTCTTTGTTAAAGGTCTGATAGCATTTAGCTGTACATCATTCTGGTCCTGGGCTCTTCTGTGTTGTGACACTTGTTATTATTGCTCGTAGATCTGTTTAATCCTTGGTTCAAAATGTAAATCATAGGTGTCTAGGAATTTATTAATTTATTCTAGGTTTTCCAGTTTATTGGAATGAATATAGCTTTTCAGAATATGCACTGGTGATCCTCTGAGTCTTGTTAGTATTGTTGTAGTAGTTCCTTTTTCATGTCTAATTTGGGTCCTCTCTGTCAACCTTTTCAAATAACCAACTCTTTGTTTCATTGATCTTCGTATTCTTTTCGTTTACATTTTCATCATTTCTGCCCCAATGTAATTAATTTCTTTCCATCTGTTAATTTTGAGGTTGGCTTGTTCTTGTTTTTTTAAGAGTTTGAGGTACATCAATAGGTTATTTGAGATCACTCTGAATTCTTTGATGTAGGTACTGTTAGCTTATGAACTTCCCTTTTAGAACTGCCTCAACTGCATTCTACACAGATTCTGGTGTGTGAAAGCTTTCATTTTCATTTGATTCTAGGAAATTTTTAGTTTCCTTCCTGTTTTCCCCAGTGACTCCTCCCCTCCCCCCCACCATGTTCATGGAACGGCATAATTAATATTGTGAAAATGCCTATGTCATGGGAAATGATGTTCAGATTCAGTGTACTCCCAACTAAAGTCCGAAGTTCATCTTTACAGAAGTAGAAAAAATAAGTCCTAAAATTCATATGGAAGCACAGAAGGCCCTGGATAGCCAAAGCAATCCTGAGCAATAAGAGCATTGTTGGAGGTATCACAATACTTGATTTCAGCTATATTACAGTATTACAGTAGCGAAGTAGCATGATGCTGGCACCCAAAAAGGAAAAAAAAAAACTATATAGAGTCAGGCACTGGTGGCTCATGCCTCTCATTTTAGCTTCTTGGGAGGCTGAGATTGGGAGAATCGGAGCTCAAGGCCAGCCCAGGGAAATACTTTGCTAAGACCCTCATCTCCAAAATGAGCTGGAGGTTTGGTGCAAGTAGTAGAACAACAGCTTTGCAAGCACAAAGCCCACCAAAAAGAAAATAAAGCTATGTAGTCAAATGGAATAGAATACCCAGTAAAATTGTATTCAATTTTTACATATATGGGAATGATTGACTGGTAATTTTACATTCTTCAAATATAATTTTAAAAAATGTTCTCAAATGCCTTCTCCAATAAAATAGGTTAGAATATGAAAAAAGTGGATTTCTCAGTTTCCATGTGTCTGTATCATTTTTCTTGCCTTCTTTGGTGTGTCATTATATTGCATTATAATCTGATGGTATAAAAGAAATTATTTCAGTTTTCTCATATATGCTATGACTTGATTTGTAGCCCAGCTGTTTTGCAAAAATTTGCATGCGCTGTTGATAAGAATGCATATTTCGGCCAGGCGCCAGTGTGTCCCATGCCTGTAATCCTGGCAACTCAGGAGGTAGAAGTGAAAAGGATCCAGGTGAAATAGTTCCACAAGACCCTATCTCAAAAATAGAGCTGGTGGAATTGCTCAAGGTGAAGGCTCTGAGTTCAAACCCCAGTACCAGACAGACAGACAGACAGACACACACACACACACACACACACACACACACACACAAAGCATGTGCATTCCACAGTAGTTAGTTGTATGTTGCATATTATATGTGATAGATGCCTGTTAAGTCCATTTGATGTATGATACAACTTATCTCTGAAGTTTTCTGTGTTCATCTTTTATCTGGGTGATTTATACAGTTTTGAGAGTGGGATGTTGAAGTTAGCCACTGTAATTGTAGCAAAACATTTGTTTTGGGAAATTTGAAGCATTATATCTTCTTGATGAATTTTGTAGGGCTTATCATGTGTATTGTTATCCTCCTTATCTGCACAATTTGTTCGGGGGGTGGGAGATAAAGGAGATTGATGGAGGGGGTGCATTCATCTGAAACGCATTTTAAGAACTTTTATGAATGTCACAATGTACCCCCAGCACAAAAGCCTAAAAATATTAGGAAAAAAAACCCCAGAAATTGTTGACAGAGAAATATGTTTTTATACATAGAGAATTTAGTAACATATCCTCAGTGGTTTACAAAAAATGTCTAAGTCTAGACACCACCGATCCTTTTTTTTTTTTGTTTTATTTTTTTTTATTATTCATATGTGCATACAATGCTTGGGTCATTTCTCCCCCTGCCCCCACCCCCTCCCTTACCACCCACTCCACCCCCTCCCTCTCCCTGCCATCTCCTCCATACCCGGCAGAAACTATTTTGCCCTTATCTCTAATTTTGTTGAAGAGAGAGTATAAGCAATAATAGGAAATTCCAAGGGTTTTTGCTAGTTGAGATAAGGATAGCTGTAGGGAGTTGACTGGCATTGGTTGCCTGTGCATGTGTGTTACCTTCTAGGTTAATTCTTTTTGATCTAACCTTTTCTCTAGTTCCTGGTTCCCTTCTCCTGTTGGCCTCAGTTGCTTGTAAGGTATCTGCTTTAGTTTCTCTGCATTGAGGGCAACAAATGCTAGCTAATTTTTTAAGCCAGACACCACCAATCCTAATGAGCCATATAATATTAAGTCCTGTGCATAGGGAATGTTTTCAGCATCTACAGTTCCTAGGAACTTGAAGGCCTAAGATTAAATAAATCAGAAAAGAACTTAGATTGAATGAAATACTTTTAGTTCATGATGATTTCCTAAAGATGATAATAGAAATGTCATTTCCCTTGTTATATGTAGGATTAAACTAAAATATATGCCACTCAGGAACCTTGAATCAGTGAATCATCTTTGATTATTCTGTTTTTACTGTCTGAGTCTTTAAAATTAGAAACTGTAAAAATTTGACCAGAAGGTCCCACACCATAGTATAAATTTTTGTTAAGTAATTTGGAAATAAGAATCTTCATTGAGTTTTTTTTTTAACTTAGTTTACATGAATTTATTTGGGAACTTGTCTGCCACCGAATATAAAAGAGTATAATTTGCACTAGTAATCCCAATAATTTGGGGAGTATAAATGAGAAAAGCCACATTACTTGGAAAAAAATAATTCCCAGGTTGGAAAGGGATTATAGGTCTAGTATTGACCACCCAGCTGCCCTTGGACATTTATTCCTAGTTGATACTGTATCAAAGGAAATAGCCCTTCTCTGGTAGGAGTGGTCCCTTGACCAACAATATGTTCTGTTGGGTCTCAGAAGGGGAGAACATATTAGACCCAACTCATAGGCCAGAGGGTTTCAGGTTAGCTTTACTCTTCTCTCTGCTCCCTCATTTCCTCAGGAGTATCAGGCCAGAAACACTGCAGCCAGCCAGAGCAGGATGGCCAGGTCTTCAGTATAACACAGTTAAAGAGATTTATTATACTTAAATTAATCGGGTCTTTTTAACCTTCTGTGGGGCACGTGGTTATCCTTGCCAGTAAGTTCATTTTTGGATGTTTAGATTCCTTTTTACATAACTGCAGAAATGAATTTTATCTTGCTTACCATTTTTTTTTTACAAAATGACTTCAATTGTAATACTACTTTAAATTGCAATAATTTACAGTATTATTTAAAGAACATCTCTTTTTCATTTTTAGCATATACATAGCCAGGCTGTGATGTAATAAAACCTTAACCCTTTTTTGCTGTAGGTTTATAAGACCTGTCCCAACGGGCTTTTAGATGGGACAGACATGGCCCCTCCCATAATAAACCCAACACACAAACACAAAGCACCCAAACAAACAAAAGGGAATTTTCCAAAACCAAGGTTAACAAAGGAGAATGTTCCACTAAATGATACCCTAGGTTTCCTGGTCCTACCTAACCCATGACTTTTATCCAAATGGTGCCAACAAGGTCACAAGGTCCTCAAGCAGACCTCTCCAAACAGGTGGAATCAAGGGGCCCTGATAGCTCCATTTCAATTATAGATTCTTTGTTACTCACACCTATAATCCTAGCTACTCAGGAGGCAGAGACTAGGAGTATAAGAGCTGGAAGCCAGCCCAGGCAAATAGCTCTCTAGATCCTATCCACCAGGGCTGGTGGAGCACCTCAAGTGGTAAGAGTTCCTGCCTACCAAGTGTGAGGCCCTGCATTAAAACCCCAGTGCCAGAAAAAAAAGAAAAAAAAAAAGGTAAGAAAGAAAAAAAACCCATCACACAAAAGGAAGGGCTGGTGGAGTTGTTCAAGGTGTAGGGTCCTGAGTTCAAACCCCAGTACCCCACTCCCCTCTCACCCCCCCCACACACCCAAAATTGGTTAGAGTGGAAATTTCCTCCTGCGTGGACTTAGGGACCTGAGAATTAGCATAGTTGTATGTATGAGTCTGCCCAGATCCTCCCCAGGGGAATTGGAGGACATTGGAAATGGGGAGTGATGTGGATTTTTCTCCCTACTTTGAAGTTAAGAATGATATAAAAATAATAAAATCCTTCCCCTCCACCCCTGCCTTTTTTTTTTCTCCTCTGGACAAGGTGCTTCCAATCCAGCTGGCAAGAGACCCTACCTGTAATGCCTACCTTATAGTAAAACTTCATTATTCCCCTCAGTACACCTATGTGTCCTGCCTGGGTGCTTCCACGTAGGACACAAAGAAGTTGGCAATCTTCTGATCAGAGACTGCACCAGCCTATAGCAGTACCACCTCCAAAAAAAAAAAAAGGTGCTTCTTGAGGGCAGAGAATAGTAGTGTACTATCTATAAAACCAGGTACTCAGGAGATTGGGAGGAGTCAGGCTGGAAGCCAACCTGGGCTTGACAAGCAAGTATTTGTGGTTTTTTTGTGTGTGTTTCTTTCAGTTCATTTGTTCATTAATTAATCATTTGCTTTTTTGATGTTTAACTTCTGGATATTAATCCTCTGTCCAATGAACAATTGGCAAGGACTTTTTCCTTTCTGTAGGTTGTCTCTTTGTTCCGTTTTTTTTTAATTTTCCTTTTTGGTGGTACTGGGATTTGAACTCAGGGCCCTGTGCTTTCTTCGCAGGCACTCTGCCCCTTGAGCCATGCTCCTAGCCCTGTGTCTTTGTTCTGGCATTTGTTTCCTTTGGTGTGCAGAATCTGTTGAAGGCAATTTCTTTTTGTTTGTTTTTACCCTAATTTCCTGAACTTGAGCAATTGGAGTCCTATTTAGGAAAGATTTGTCTGTGCCTGTATATAGCAAGTGTATCACCTAAATTCCCCTGTGTTTTTCCTGTTTTCTTTCTTAAAGAAAGAAAAATGTTGTTACATATTTAATGTGTACTCTTAGAGAACTGTTTACAAAATCTGCAGGAATGCACAGTTATGTCCTAAATCTTCACCCTTATTTTCTCACCCTGGAGAAACTTCTAGTCTTGCCACCTTTGTTCATGGTAAGTGCCATATAGGTGTACCTGTATTTTATCTTTTATACCGTATTTTAACCACTCCTTTTGTATGTTTAGATACTCCAGTATTTCTCATTGTGTTCCAATTCCCCACAGTGTTTAATACAGACATGCTGTACCTTTGCAGTTAAGGTATGTATGGTATAGCCATATAGTCTAGGTGTTGTAGGCTGTTATTTAAGTCTCTGTGAATACAGAGTGCTATTTGCACAATGATGAAATTGTCCCAACACATTTCTCAGAATATCCTTACTAAGCATACCTGCATATCATGCAGATATTTTTTAAATACCAACGAAGAAGGGCATAAGAGACTTAGAAATAAAATATAGCAGTACAGTAATGTTGAGTTTGAATTAAGGAATATCAACATCTAATTAAATAGTTCCTACACAGTAGAAACGTCAAGCAAAAGAGTTGTTTACAGTTCTACTTTGTTCTTCTGTACTTACCCCTAATATACATCGATACAATATAGCAATAAAAAGCCAGTAAAAGTCACTATATTAGACGTTCTGACAGAGCTTAGTTTAAAAGATGCCTTTTTTTTTTTTGCCTGAGTAACACCTTTAATCCTAGGTACTTGGGAAGATTGAAGCTGGAGTCCAGCACAGGACCCTTTTAGACAACTAACCAGAGAGAAAAGAACTGGCGCGGTGGCTCAAGCTCTAGAGCTGTGCTTAGCAAGTGTGCGTTCAAACCCAGGACAGCCGTCCCAAAATTACAGTCACAGGTTATTTTCACATCTACTGCTTTACATCGTCCTCACCATCCTGTACTGTGGGTATCACTGGCTAATACCAGAAATAAGAAGCCCAATAGTTAATGATTTTTCTCAGTCATCAGTTTCAGTGGGATTGATTCTAGATTATATGTCTCAGATTTCCTACGGTTCCACATCCGAGTTAAGATTAAAGTATGGGGGCAGGGGGAGAGAGAGACAGGAGGAGAGGAAGAGAGCAGAGGAGAGGGGGGAGAAGGGGGGGGGGAGAAGAAAATGAAGCCATGTGCTGCAAAGATAAAGAAGCTGCTTTCTGTTCTTTATTTTTCTCTGAGAAAAAGATAGTTCCAACAACTAACGTAAACTTAAAAAGATAATAGGTCTCCATTTCCACCAAACTTCTGACTGACGTTGGTGCAGAGAGCCTCACGGAAATCGTGCCTTGCATAGTGAGTAGGGCGGTTAAGCACTTCAGTGGTCTTATCCAGTCTCCAGTAGATCGTAGTAGATATGCTTGAGAAAGAAATGGTTGTCGCAAGCCAGGGAGACCTCAGTAGGTTCCTTAAGTAGGCTCCTTAAGTCTACCAGGGACTGCTCTGCGGCCTGGCTGAATGAAAGCCCGATATATGTGCGCACCTGCGGCCCACTCCGAACAAGGTGTGGGCAAGAAGACCGCGCTGAATCTCGTATCCAAACAGTAGGCCAAGAGGCTGAGCGTGCAGGGCCAGGAGCCAGGAAACGTGGCTTGAAAAACATGGTCAGCCAGGAGGGTACTGCTTACCTTCTATTTTCACTTAAGTTTTGTTTCAACGCAGAAGTCCGCCAAGGCCTGGGAGTAGAAAAGCCAAACGAAGGAAAGCAAGGGGTGTAACAGAGGGGACCATTGTTACACCTGGCATTTACCTTCCCTTGATCGGTTACTTTTTATTGAACTTCATGCACCAGGAAGCGAGTATGTTAAAGCTAAGGGTACAGCAGCCTTTTCCTTCCCAAGGCCCTGATGCTTCAGACCTGTGGCTTCATCAGGACAGAAAATAGTACCCCGCTGCGGAATCCAAGTCCTTTGTCCTTCTGGGCGCAGCACTGAGACTACAGATGCCCTGCTACACATAAACAGGAAAATTGTTAAACAATGGTACTTAGTTATTAAAAGTAATACTAATACTGAAGTAATTTTTATAAGCCTGCAGCCGTCCTTATAATCCAATTTTATACTATTTTTTTATCATTCAGAGAAGATTCAAAAGCCCCATCATCCAGGTATAAAGTAATGGGGACTTGTTAGAACAGGTTGAGAAATACACAGTATTTTCTGCAAGAATTTGTAGGCTGTTTTGGTTAACCTGCCAGTATTTGTTACAAATTCACTAATAAACCCATCTAGCCTTTGTGTAAAAGAGTCTTAATTACTAATTTATTGTGGGTCAATTCAGATTTTAATTTTTTTAACTGAAATATGCACACAGTGCAAAATTCAATAGCTTTAAATGTGCAGTGATATTTTTAAGAATATTCATGAAGCTGTGCAACGTACTGTGTTCTTACTTCCATAAAAGTATACCTTAGAATGAGTAATGCATAAACCACAGAATTTCTTTTCCTACCACAGATTGAACTCAGGGCTTTGGATAGGCTCAGTAAGTGCTGTACTGCTGGAGCCACGCCTGGAGCCCGAACCCAAAAGCATTAAAAAAAATCACACATCTGAAGACCAGAAGTCTTAACATCAAGGTGTCAGTGGATCGTTCTCCATTCCCATAAGTGGTGTTTTTTGGGGATTTGTGTTGTTGTTGTTGTTGTTGATACTGTGGTGTGAACGCAGGTTCCACCCTCTTGCCCTTCAGTCATATCCCCGGCCCTTTTCTTTTTTTTAAGGTTAGCTTTCAGGTAGAAGAGCAAGACAGATTCCTTAGATATTTTTTTAATTACTAGAATAAATTAATTATACAGAGGGGTTTAGCTACTAATTCTTTATAAGCTTCTCTAGAATTTCTACCTATTAGTACTTCCAACATACAAGTTTGGAGAGGCATAATCAGATCATAGCTTGACTACCACTATCCAATCGATCATGACATTTAATCATCTCCAAAGCCATTAGCGGTCTTTATCCCATTCCCTTCCCTGTAATTTCCTGGCTTCAACTAATCTATTTTCTGTCTGTGTAAGTGTGCTGCTACGGATATGTAAATGGAATTATGCAATATGGTGGTTTGTCATGGGTGGCCTCTTGCAGTCTCAGAGGTTCATACATATTGTAACATGTATCACTACTTTTTTGTGTGTGTGGATCTGGAGTTTGAACTCAGGGCCTACAGCTTAAGGAGCCATGCCACCAGCCCTTTTTTGTGAAGGGTTTTTTGAGATAGGTTCTCGTGGAAGTATTTGCCTGGACTGGCTTTGAATTGTGATCCTCCTAATCGCTGCCGCCTGTGTAGCTAGGATTGCAGGTGGGAGCCACCAGTGCTGGCATCACTACATTTTTTTTTTTTTGGTCTGAGAAATGTATTTATTTGGTGTGTATTCTATATATTCTAATTTTCTTATTCACTAAAACCATGGTGCAAAGTGTTTTAATGGCTGTTTCCCCACTGAAGCTATCCTAATGATGCACCTCAAGCTCTTCATTTTATTAAGATCTTGATTGCTGATTTTGATTTGATTACTTCTTTTATATGCCTGGTCAGATTTTATTTATGTCTCTTCTTAAGTTGGTATTGGTACTTCCACGTTCCAGAAATATTTTTTCACCTGCTTAATCTAATTTGTTGATTGTACAAGTGTCTGTATCGTCTGTACTCAGTACTGTCATAATTGTCTTAATTTCTGAAAAGTCAGTTCCAACACCCAGTTTTCACTGCTGGTTTAGTTTGTTTTTTTCTTGTTTTTTTTTCTCAGTCTAGTTTTGGAGAAATAGTATTAAAAACACGATTTTCTCTGGCTCCAGAAATCCTCTCCACCAAAGACAGCAGAGAAATAAATCGTTTTTATTATTAAAAAAAAAAAGTGTACCAGAATGTGATGAACACCACAGGCAGTCAACTAAAGAGTTGGTAATGATAAAAAGAATCTTACCATTTTTATGTAACCCAGCAGTTACGTAAAACTGAATACATGCTGTGAAGATAGACACTGGTCTTCAAGTGAGAGAATCTGACAGCACTGTTTATTATGCATCTCAACTTTACTGTAAAATGAGGAGGCTGCATATGTTCCTCCTCCATGTGTTGGTATTATCGGTGTATGCCATCAGGCCTGGCTAAGAGGGAGGGTGACAGCTCTCAGTGTCTAATTTAAAAATTAGATAGCTTTCCAATATATAAACTAATGTCATACCTTAAGGTCTTAGAAAACAAGAACAACTCACCACACAGTTAAAAGACAAAAAGAAATAATAATGATGAAGAAAGAATTAATGAAATGGAGACTGAAAGAAAAATACAAGGGAGAAATGAAACAAAGAGTGGGTTCTTGAAAAAAAGATAAACAAGATTGACAAACGCTTTGTCAGTATACCCCCCAAAAAGAGAGACAAGATCCAAATTAATAAAAGTGGAGAATATGTCTAATTTAATACTATTCTATATCTCAAATTCATACCCCACTTCTCTAGTACCATAGTTGTCTGGTTACTTTTGTATACCTGTGTCCAAAATATCTGAGAAAACACCTTAAAGGAGTAAGGATTTATGTTGCTCACAGTTTCAGAGGGTTCCATGCCTGGTTGTCTGGCATGCACTTGAGCAGAACATCATTGTGGTGGGAGCATTCAGCTCGAGAGGGCCTTCACCTCATGATAGGTGGAAAGCAGAGAGCAAGAAGGACCTTGAGGCAGCGTTCCTGCTTACCATATTCTTCCATTAAGAATTAACCATAGATTTCAACATTCTATCTTACGCTCATATAATATTAAAATTTTGGTTTGTAAGTGTTTTAAAGATTATAAACCATGAGCTGAAAATGTCAGAGGGAAATGCTTACTGTTTGCCCTATGCAGAGGCCCAGTGTTTCAGGCACACAAACATACTTTTGTTGACAGAGTATTTGGAGGGTTCAGTGGTGATTGTTAGCAACCACTGAAGGCCAGATCGAAAGGCATGCCTTTCTTCAGAAGGTACAGGGTTTAAGCAGCTAGGCTCATTGAATTCCCCCCGTTTCCCCTACAGTCCAGCTCTCTTACAGAAAAACAGTCATAGTTTTTGAGCATCTATATTTGGGAAACCATTTGTGTTAGCATTAAAGCAATAGTATTGGCATGAACATACTTTATATTTGGAGGAACCCATGTCGGAAGTGGGCGTACTAACAGGAATGTTTATAGCTATGACTGGCTACATTAAAAAATATCAAAGAGCTCTCAAATAATTAACCTAGTGATGCATCTTAAACAAGAACAAGGCAGTCCCAAAAGCAGATGGAAAGGAATAATAAAGAATGTGCAGAATATAACAAAGTACATACTAAAAGATCAATACAAAATATCAATGAAACAAAACATTGGTTCTTTGAAAACATAAAAAAGATTGACAAGCCTTTAGCCAAACTAACCAAATTAATAGAATTAGCAAAAACCAAGGAAACCCAGAGAATTCCTATGGAATACCTTGAAAAGCAATACCCTGAAAAGTCTAGAAGTGGATACATCTTTAGATGCATATGATCTACCAGAATTTGTCAAAGCAGCTATAATCACCTAAGGAGATTGTAATAAAAGAGTCTCCTAACAAAGAAAAGCCTAGTACCAGAAGGATTCCATGCTGAATTCTGTGAGAGCTCGACAGAAGAAATAACACCAATGCTCCTGAAGTTATTGCATAAACTAGAAAGGGAAGGAATCTATCAGCGTCTTTCTTTGAAGCCAGTATTAATCTCATGCCAAAACTGGGTATAGATGTGAGAGAAAAACAAAATTATAGACCAATTTTCCTGATGAACATAGAAGAATTGTCAATTAATACCTGCAAATTGAATTCAAAAGTACATTAAAGTAAACATACATCAATACGAAGTTAAATCATTCCAGGAATGCATAGTTCAACAAATACAAATCAATAAATAAACTGCCGATAGAGGAAAAAACAAAAAAAATCACAGGCTCATCTCAAAAGATGAAGAAAAGCTGGCAAAATCGAACATCACTTTGTGAAAAAAAGCCTTGCAGAAACTAGGACTAGAAGGAGTATACCTCAATATATATAATAAAGGGTATGTATGATAAACCCATAGCCAACATTGTTCTAAGTTGGGAAAAACTGAAACCATTTCCTGTAACGTAAGGACCACGTCTAGACTCTCCATGTCTAGACTGTCTTATTGAATATAGTGCTACACTTCCTGTTTTTTTTTTTTTTTTTTTTGGTGCACCATCCCTGGAGGTACTATGCAACACCAGGTTGGTGCATGGAGTGGATGGAGCAAGCTCCTATTCCATCTCCCTGTTCCAAAAATCCATTTTAATATAACGCCTTCTGTGTTAAACTGAACAGATACTATACGTGATCTTAGCCCGAAGGCCGAGAAGCGATAGTGCTACAGTTCTTAACCAGAGTATTCAGGTAAGGGAGGAAAAAAATACAAGGAAGAAGTCAATCTCCATTTGCAGATGATATGATCCTATGCTTAAAGGAATCTAAACACTCTATCAAGAAACACTTTCAGCAAAGTATCAGGATACAAAATCAACATTTAAAGATGAATGTCTTCCCTACGGACTAATAATTTACAGGCCATGAATGAAACCAGGAAAACAACCTCTTTTATAATACCCTCAAAAAAATTAAGTATTAGCGATAAACCTAGTGAGATAAAAGACCTGTGCAATGAAAATTACAAAAAGTTGAAGAAGGAAATTGAGGAGGAACTAGAACAGGGAAAGAACTCCCATTACCATGGATTGATATAATTAATGCTGTATAATGGCTGCCCTACTGAAAGAAATCTACTGATGCATTGCAACCCGCATCAAAATTCCAATGTCATTTTTCACAGAAATACAAAAAATCGACCCTAAAATTCATATGGAAAGATTAAAGACCCTGAGTAGCAAAAACAGTCATGAATAAAAACAGCAATGTTTAAGTCAGCAGTAATAAGTGACTTAAAATTATATTATAGACAAAAAAATTAGTACAGGATTCAGAGGGAAATGAAGAAAAAAAAATTATAGAGCCTAGTATCAAGAATGGCATGCAGGATACTGACACAAAATCAGACACAAAGACTAATGGAATAAAATAGAAGACCCAGAAGTAAAACCACACAGTTAACAGCCATTTGGTTTTTGGAAAAGGAGCCCAAACTCTACCTTGGAGAACAAACAGCACCTTCAAGGAATGGAGTTGGGAAAACTGGATATCCATGTGTTGTCACTAAAAGTAGATCACTATCCCTATACAAAAATTTATTTTAATTGAATCAAAGGTCTTAATATAAGATCAGACATTTTGAAACTGCTAGTGGAAAACCTTTTCAGACATAAGCACACGTAATACTTTTCTGAACAGAAATCCGGTTACTGAGAAGATAGCAATAGGATTGCATTAAAAATTAAAAAGCTTCTGCACAACAAAGAAAATGGAGGAAAATCTTTTGGCAGTTATTCATTAGCTAACAGACAAATACCCAAAGTATATAAAGTGCCCCCAAAACTAAACATTAAAATAATCTAATCAATAAAACTGTTCAACTGAATTGAACACTGTTCAAAAGACAAAGTAGAAATACCTAATAAATATATAAATAAATATTCAGTATCTTTAGCTCTGAAGGAAATGCAAATCAAAGCATCATTGAGATAAAACCAAGTTGTAATGGCTGTTATGAAGAAAAACAAATGCTGGGGAGAATGTGAAGGAGGGGACCCTTTTGCATTGTTTGTGAGCATGTAAATTTGTATCTGGAGGCTGCTGGAAAAACCAAAACTCTGAACTACCATGTCATCCTGCTACCCTACTGTTGGCCATATAGCCAAAGGAATATAAAAAGCCAAAGCATATAATAGAAATATCTGCACATGTGTCAGTCAGCCATTGAATGCAGAAAAACTGTGGCATGTGCATATACAATAATTATTTAGATATGAAGAATGAAGTCATGTCATTTTCAGAACAATGGATATAACTAGGTATCAGCATATTAAGTGGAAAAAGCGATGCTGAGAAAGAATGTGTGTTCTCTCTCGTGTGTGCAATCTAGTCCTTAACAAAGAATGACAGGGATGATGTAAAACAGGTTCTGAAGGATCATTCTTTGATGTACCAATAGTTTGAGCAGCCTGATAAGAGACATTTTCCTTGTACTCTGATGCAGCACTTACACAACAACAAAGCCCCTAACGCCTGATTGCAGAGGCTTTAGGGAAACAGCAGAATAAAGCAAAATTATGAGAGTGCAAATAGCAGTGCGATGTTTATACTCAGAAACTATGAAACACTGAAAGATATTAAACAAGGCCAGAATAAATTGGGCTTGGAAATACGCAATTTCTGAAATACCCAATTTCTGAAATACCCATTTAGGTAATGTTCTATCTATATGAATTTAACCCCCCCCCCAAAAAACCAGACCCTTTCTTATCACATAAATCTTCCCTCATTACTTTTTATAAGGTACTCTTCCCTCCACCCCGTAACCCTGTAGGAAGTTTCAAAGATAATTTTAGATGGAAAATAAATAATTTCAAATTGGCTTTGGAAAGGCAGTGTATCAGCTTTTCAGGAGATTTGGGTATTTAAAATAGGATCATGGGAAGTGACAATATAAGTGTTCTGATTTTAGTGAAAGTAATTAGGGGTAGGATAAAGTTAAAGAATGTTTCTGGTGATGCCCAGAATCTTAGCTAATTGGGCAAATTACACAAAAGGTTAAGAGTAGCTTTTACAACTTCTTGTTAAAAGAGAATCAAACCTTAGGTTTGCATCAACAGACTATTTAATACTAACACACATAAAATAACAGAATGAGTCAGTTTTAGCAAGCTTTAAATGCTTTGTGTAGTTTCTCTTGTGAACATGATATAATCCAAGGCAAATAAACTCCCTTTTTGCAAACCTACATGTGTTTTCCTTTTATTGTGATGAGTGGGGTGGGGGTACCCTGTGGCATTTACACAGGTTATTTCAATGTATCAAGTATGCCATGCATGAATTCACCCCCTCAATCCTTCTCCTTCATCCCGTCTCCCCCATTCCTGGAGTTGTTTCAGCAGCTATTTTTGCATTTACTTACATGTGTACACATTTTATTGCCCTGTATTCACTTTCCTATCCTCTTTCCCCTGCACCTATCCCCCTCTCACTGGCGCCAACCCTCCTCCCTGGGCAGGACTTGTTCTGCCCTACTGTTCTCCCATTTTGTAGGAGAACGAAGAGAAAAGATGAAAAACATGACATTTAAGCTTGAGATAATGATAATCACACAGGGAGTTTCCTTGAGTTTTGTTTTGTGGTGTGTGTGTGTGTGTGTGTCTGTTTCTGTGTACTCCGTGTCTCATGCTTGTGAGGCAGGTGCTCTACCACACCAAAACCTCTTCTACAACTTTAAAAGTCCATTTCAATTTTGGTTTTCATTATACTTATTTTGCCATTCTTGGGAAACCAAACATTTTACCTTAGGCACACTTCTCTTTCTGTACTTCTTAATAAACTGCAAGATACCCTAAACATCTTTCATTCAAAGATACTTCTAGTGGAGTCTTCTTCTGGTATATTAGTTATACTTTATTAGAAAGTAATAAACTTCCATTTTAGAAGAGAAAAGCAAGTGGGTACTTAATTCAGTTTCTGTCACACTCCAGCATTTTATAGTGGACTAATAGAGCTCATAGTTTAAGATTTTTTCTCTTGGAGTTTTAGAGACAGAATCTCACTATGTACCCATTGCTGGCCTTTAACTCACAAGCCTGCCTCAGCTTCCACAGAGCTGGGATTAGAGGAGTGTGCCATCATGCCCAGGTTTACTTTTCATTTATAATTGTAGCAAATACATACAATGTGAAATTTGCCATGCTAATCATTTTTAAAATGTAGACCTCAGTAGCATTAGTGAATATCGTAAAGTAATACAAACATTACTGCCATTTTTTAAAAAGTTCATCACTTCAAGTAGAAGTCTTTATCCTGTAATCAATAACTTCCAACCCTCTCCTATTTCTAACACTTAGTAAACTGTAATTTACTGTCTGTATCTCTATTAGAGATAATTCATGTCAGTGAAATAATTTACATATGTATCTGACTCATTTTACTTAGTACGATTTAAAGATTCATCCATGTTTTACCAAGTGTCAGGACTTCACTGAAAATACTCAAGTATATTTGTGGAGAAATACAGAGTCCTGACTCTCAGTTTCTTTTGGTACATACCTAGCAGTGGAATTACTGGTCTCATGGAAATTCTATATTTTACATTTTGAGAACTGTCCAACTTAATTTCTCCAAGGTCCATTTTATATTCCTACCAGTAATATATGAGGCCACCACTCTCTCCATATCCCTACAAACACATTTCTCCTGCCTCTTCTTTTGGGCATCATAGTAGTGATAAGGAGGATTTCATTACTGATTTGTAGTTTTCCATATGCTAATAGTATTGAACATATTTGAATATGTTGTTTGTCCTTGGTCTGTTGTCTTTAAAAAAAATCAATTCATGTCTTTAGCACATTTCTTCTTTTTTTTTTTAATTGTGGGACTTCTTTACATATTTTGAACATTCATTAGATGGATGAGTTACAATTATTTACTGCCTTTGTGCATGTAAACTTTTCACATTCTTAATCTACTTTGTTGAAAGAAACAATATTTTAACTTTCGAATGTCTCTGTTTTTTTGTTGTTTCGTGTCCCTTTGATGCCCTGTGTAGGAACTCTGCCAAATCAGAGGTCTTCTGCATATACTTCACTTTCAGTACAAGAGTTTTCTTTATCTGTTTGAAGTTAATTTTCATAAATGGCTTGAGGCAGTGTTATAGACTCATTCTTTTCACATACAAAATTCAGCTTTACTTGTACCATTTGGTGATGAGACTTATTTCTGCATTCCGTGTATTTGTCTCTCATTAAAAATCTCAGCAGGCTACTATTGTTTCACTTTACTTTTGGAGTCTTCGTTGGTTCACATGTCCGTCCTCAGGCCTAAAAACTGAAGTTTGTTACTATATCCTGCTCATAAGATTGAAATCAGGAAATGTGAGACTTCTAACCATGTTGCATTCTTTGGTTTGTGTTCACTTTTGTTCTTGGCCATTAAATTCTTTGTCATTCCATATGACTTTGAGGACCAGCTTTTATTTATTTAAAAAACTATCTTTGGCTTTTATATTGTTCACATTGGATCAGTACATTGTTTCTCACAGAATTGATTTTCTCACAGAAAATCTATTGATTTTCAAACAGAGGAGGTGAACCAATTCAGGTTATACCACGGGTTATAATACATATATACATAGACACATCACAGGAAGCTCCCTGTATAGGTATCTTAAACAAACAAGAATGTCATCTGTATTTTTACAAAACCAGGAGGGCAGACCAGGTCCTGCCTGGGGTATTGATTGGCACCATTGGGAGGAGGGAGGATGCGGGGAGAGGGTGTAGGTGGGTGAATATTGTGCCAATATTGTGTATTCATATATTTAAATGGAAAATGAGACCAGTTGCAACTATTTCAAAAATTGGGGGAGGTAGGAGAATGATAGAGAGGGTAAATTCAACTATGATACATTGTAAGAACTTTGTAAATGTCACAATGTACCCCAAACACAACAGTAATAAAAAAACAAATATGGTAAAATATAATCATGTTTTTCAACTTCAGCATTTTACTTATGTCTTGTTTCTTTCACTGGTGTTTAATTTATACATGGGTATTTCATACATTTAAAAATAATTTTAGCATATTTTGAAGTAGTGTATGCTAATACAAGGGTTTTTTTCCTTTTATTTGATCATTTTAACATTTGCTTACGTGTGTGTGTGTGTGTGTGTGTGTGTGTGTACATTGTACACACATGCAAGCAAACATTCCCTACGCAAACCCCTCATTTTTGGGCAGAACGTGTTCTGTACTGTTGTTTCTCTGATTTTGTTGAAGAGGAAAAAAATAGGAGATAATAAGAAAGACATGCCATTTTTGCTAGTTTGAGATAAAGATAAATATTCAGAGACATTTGTAGTGTTGTTTCCACACAGTTGTGCATTACAACCCACATCGGTTCATCTCCGCCAGACCTCTTCAGTACTTCCTGGTCCTCTTTCCATAGTGGCCTCTGTCAGTTTAAGGTTGCTTTATTTGCTCCTCTACAGTGAGCACATCAAACCACACTGAAGTTTTAGTTTTCCTTTCCCTATTTCTCCTGTGTGTGTTCTTCCCTTTGTGTGTGACCCATGTCCCCTAGTATTACTGCATGTATTTTGGCTCTATAATCAACATATGCAGGAGAACATGCAATTTTTGGGCTTCTGAGCCTGGGTAACCTCACTTAAGATGACGTTTTCCTGTTTGCTCCCTTTACTTGTGAATGACATACTTTCATTCTTCTTTGTGGCTGAGTAAAATTTCATTGTGTATAAATACCCCATTTTCTTGATTTAAATATTTTTATTTTAATTAAAAAAATTTTATTAGTTTCTTCACATGTGCATACATTGTTTTGGTCACTTCTACCCCTTGCCCCCCACCCCGTTTTTCTTCCCCCCCGCCCCCCTCCCTTCCAGGTAGAACCTGTTCTGCCCTGTTCTCCAATTTTGTTGAAGAAAAGACATAGGCAATAATAAGAGAGACAAAACGTTTTTGCTAGTAGAAGTAAGGATAGCTATACAGAGAAGTTCCTAGCATTGCTTCCATGCATAAGTGTATTGTAACCCAAGGGGATTCATCTCTGCCTGACCTTTTCAATAGTTCCTGATCCCCTTCCCATATAGACCTTTGTCACTTTAAGGTTTTTGTATGAGCTCCTCTGGAGTGGGGACTTCAGACACTTTCATGTTGTGGGTTTGGGTATCCCCCTACCTCCCGTATGTGCTCTCCCCTTCGTGTGTGACCTAAGTCCAAAATCATTACAGTATTTGCCCTAGATCTAAAGTCCGCATATGAGAGAGATTCTTGGTCTTCTGAGCCTGGCTAATCTTGCTGAGAATGGTGTTCTTCAGTTCCATCCATTTACTTGTGGATGATAAGATTTCATTCTTCTTCATGGCTGAGTAAAATTCCATTGTGTATAAATACACATTTTCTTAATCCATTTGTCTGTAGTGGGGCATCTAGGCTGTTTCTGTAACTTGGTTATTGTGAATAGCACTGCAATAAACATGAGTGTGCAGGTGCCTCTGGAGTGACCTGAGTTGCATTTGTTTGGGTATATCCTGGGGAGTGGGATTACTGGATCATACGGCAGATCTATGTTTAGATTTTTAAGAAGCCTCCATATTTTTTTCCAAGGTGGCTTCACTACCTTGCATTCCCACCAGCAGTGTACGAGGGTTCCTTTTCCCCCACATTCTCGCCAACACCTGTTGCTTGTGGTGTTCTTGATGATAGCCATTCTAACAGGGGTGAGGTAGAATCTTACAGTGCTTTTGATTTGCATTTCCTTTATGACCAGGGAAGATGAACATTTTTTTCATGTGAGTGTTGGCCATTTGTATTTCTTCTTTAGAAAATGCTCTGTTTAGTATAGCTGCCCACTACTTTATTGGTTCATTAATTTTGGGGGAGTTCAGTTTTTTGAGCTGTCTGTATATTCATATTATCAGTCCTTTGTATGATGTATAGTTAGCAAATATTTCTTCCACACTGTGGGTGGTTTCTTCAATTTAGATCCCCTTTATTTTGTTGTGCAGAAGCTTTGTTATTTCATGTAGTTCCGTTTGTCCATCTTTTCTCTTAGTTGCTGGGCTGCTGTAGTTCTAATGAGGATATCTTTGCCTGTACCTATCATTTCCAGGGTATTCCCTGCTCTTTTGTGTACCAACGGCAAGGTTTCCAATCTGACATTGAGTTCCTTAATCCATTTTGAGTTGATACTAGTACAGGGTGGCAGGCATCAATCTTTAGTTTCAGTTTTCAGCTGGCAGATTGCCACTTTTCCCAGTAATATTGTTGAAGGGGCTGTCTTTTCTCCATCCTATCTTTTTTGGCCCCTTTGTCCAAAATAAGGTTGGCATAGCTGTGTGGATTCATATACGGGTCCTCGGGTCTGTTCCACTTGTCTTCATATCTGTTTTTGTGTCAGTACAATGCTTTGCTATTGCTCTGTAGTATAGTTTGAAGTTGGATATTGTGATATCTCCAGTTTTTCTCTTTTTGCTCAGTTTTTCCTTGGCTATTCATTGTCTTTTTTGTCTACAAATGAACTTCAGGGAAGATTTTTCAATCTCTGTGATGAATGTCATTGGAATTTTGATGGGAATTGTGTTGAACATGTATTTTACTTTTGGTAGTACAGCCATTTTTACTATGTTGAGTCTGCCAATCCTTGAACATGGGAGATCTTTCTGTCTTCTGTAGTCTTTCTCAATCTCTTTCTTTAGCGGTTTGTGGTACTTCTTGTGGAGGTCATTTACATATTTACATTCAGATTGGCCTGTAGTTCTTGTTTTTAGATTTTTGTCCTTATCCAGTTTTGAGATGAGTGTAATACTGGGTTCATAGAATGAGTTGAGTAGTGTTTCTATTTGGTTTTGTGGAAAAGTTTAAGGAGTGTTGGTATTAGTTCTTTTTCGGAGCTCTGGTAGATTCAGCTGAGAATCTGTCAGGTCCTGGATTTTTGTTTTTTGGGAGGCTATTGTTGCTTCAATTTCATTAGTTGTTACAGATCTGTTTACATTGTTAATATCTTCTTGGTTCAGTTTTGTGTGGTCAAGAGCATCTAGAAATTTGCCCATTTCTGCAAGATTTTCCAATTTATTGCAATATAGTTTCTCATAATAGTGTCTGTTGATTCCTGGATTTCCTTGGTGTTTGTTGTTATCTCCCCTTTTCCATTTCTGATTTTTCTAATTTGGGTCTTTTCCCTCCTCATTTTAGTCAGTTTGCCAGGGGCTTGTCAAACTTGTTTATTTTTTTCAAAGAATCAGTTCTTCATTTCTTTAATAATATCTGCCCTTGGTTTTATTATTTCTCCTCTGCTTGTTTTGCATTTTGATTATTAGTGGTTTTCTAGGAGTTTGAGATGTAGCATTAGGTTGTTTATTTGATATCTTTCTGTCCTTTTAATACGTGCACTCATGGTATAAACTTTGCTCTTAGGACTGCCTTTACTGTGTCCCATAGCTTCTGGTAGGTTGTGTTTTCATTTTCATTACTTTCCAGGAACTTTTTGATTGCCTGTGTTACTTCTACTCTGACTTACAAAGATTGAGCAGTGTGTTATGCAACCTCCACTTATTTTCATGTTTTCTGCTGTTGTTTTTGTTGTTGAGTGATAGTTCAAATTACATTGTAATTCAATTGGACTTAATGAACATCTACTGAATTCTGTAGTCATGGAATGTACAGTCTTCTGAGTATCCCATGGAATTTTCAAAAACTGACTTTAGCCTTTTTTTTTTAAAGTAAATTTCAACAAATGCCAAGAAGAAAAAGATGAAGAATTATTTTCGTGCCTCTTGGCAAATCATAACAGAATGAAAGTAGGAAAATACCAGAATTTACAGAACAGTTGGAGATTGACTAATATATTTTCTGAACCATGGGCCAGAGAAGAAATTCAGGGTGGTAGGAAGTAGAAATTCCCAGAATCAAATGGAAATGAAAACACAATCTATGAGGCACAGTAAAAGGAGTAGTAAAAGTTTGTAACTGTGATCATTTACATTAATATTAACAATAGAAGAAATAAAGAGCCAGGCCCCAGTAGCTCATGCCTGTAATTCTAGTTAGTTAGGATGCAGAGAGCAGGAGGATGATCATAGATTGAAGCCAGCCAGAGGCAAATAGTTCATGATATACTGATACCCTATCTTCATTGAACAATAACTCAGGCTGACAGAGTAATTCATGTCATAAGAATGCCTGCCTAGAGAGCATGAGGCCCTGAGTTCAAACCCCAGTGCTGTTAAAAAATAAAAAATAACTGGAAGAATTCATGACCCCTATACCATCACTGTGGAAGATAATTATAAAGGAATCCTACACCCAGACGAGGAAGATAAATGAAACCAGGAAAACATAGGATAAACTAAATCACATTAGGTGAACAGATTACTTAAAAGAAGTAAGCATGATAAAAGCAACAAAATAATATGAAACAATACAGCTTTCAAAATAATTAATTCTAATGGTGTCAAATATTAAAAAGACAAAGAGTGGCTCATTTAATGAAAACCAATACTAGGTCATTTGTAGTTTTCAGGAAACATACCTCACATACAATGAAGAATACTGGCTTATGGTGAAAGAATCGAAATAAGGTCTTCTAAACAAATGGACCATGACAGCAGGTAGAAGTAGCTATACTCATATTTAGAAGGCAGACTTTAAATGAAATTTAGTTAGAAATGACAAATATCAATTCATATTATCAATGGAAACAGTCTACCAAGAGAATACAATAGTGTTAAATGTACGAAAGATTAGCACACCCAATTTTATTAAAGAAACACTACTGGACATAAAATCATCGGTAATACTTAACACAATAATAGTGGTAGACTGCCATAGTCCACAGTTACAAAATAGTGCACTCTTACAAAGATAGTTCATGCAAGTATAATAATAGAAAAGAATTACAGAATCAATCAACGCTATAGACCAAATGACCTAATAAAATATGTGCTGAATATTTCACGCACCAGCGACACAATATACATTGTTCTCAGTAGCCCATGGAACTTTGTCCAAAATACAGTGTTTTAGTACATGAAGCACATGTTATCAAATGTAAGAAATTTGAAATAACCCCTGTATCCTATCAGATAATCATGGCAATAAAAGTGGAACTCAGCAGCAAAAGGGACAACAGAAAATAACCAAAAACTTGGAGCTCTAACCCTGCATTGCCAGTAAGTCATTGAAGAAGTCGGGGAGGAAATGAAAAGTTCCTAGAATCTAATGAAAATGATTTATTAGAGTATGGATAAAGCAAAGGCAATGCTAAGGATAAAGCTTAACTCCATAAGGATCTACATAAAAAGAAAGATCGCAAACAAATAACATAATGACGTATCCCAAGTTCTGAGGAAACCAGGTCCTGACTTCAAAATCCCAGTAGAAAAAATATCAGGGTTGGGAAGGCACCCACTTGTGCTTCATACTACGAGTTTGAGGCCAATCTGGGCTACGAAATGCTGATATTCTAGAAGCTAAAAATAATAAAATGACTATATAATTAAGTCACTATATTTAGTTTAAAGTAGTGTAGAGAACACTTCTTTGTAAATGAATAAAGTAAAAAGAAATTCACATATAATAATTTTGAACTCTAAAGTTAAATGTATGTTGGCACACCATTGGCTCATGGATGCCAATGAGGACTAGTTACTAGTCCTCATGATAGGTAGGATTACAATTTGAGGCCAGCCAGAGTAAATATCTTTGTGAGACCGCATCTACAAAATAATCAGAGCAAAATGGACTGGAGATGTAGCTTAAATAGTGTCTGCTTCATAAGCAGAAAACCCTGAGTTCAAACCCTGTACCATCAATAAATAAGTAAATAAATCAATTTAAAGGTATCTTACTTTGGAAAAATGAGAGGGAAGTCAATCACAAGAATGTAAAAGTGTATATATACTCACATACAATCTGAAGTCTGTCTTTTTTTTTTTTTTTTGCAATACTGGTGTTTGAACTAGGCCTACACCTTGAGCCACTCCACCAGCCCTTTTTTGTGAAGGGTTTTTTCAGGATAGGGTCTCAAAAAGTATTTGCTCTGGTTGGCTTCGAACCACTGTGCTCCTGATCTCTGCCTCCATAGTAGCTAGGATTACAGGTGTGAGCCGGCAGTGCTGGGCTTAGTCTTGGTGTCCTACAACTGAGAGTATGGCAGTGAAGGGTGTTACATAGTATTTGTGGAATGAAAAGTTAATTTTGAAAAATCTTCAGGAATTGTTAGAAGCACAATTTTAGATGCCAGTAGTTTAGCTAAATATTCGATGGCACATTGAATCTAGGGTTTGTGGTAAATAGTTTGTCCCAAACCTAAATCCTTTACAGCAATTGAGACATTTATAAGTACAGGATATTAAGGAATGTTAACGAAGTCAATTCTCATCTTCAGTTATTTGTTCTAACTTCCCAGATTTTTCTCCTTTAAGCATATATTTATAATTAGAAAACTTGAGTAGCAATAAATATCAATCAACAATTTTAAAGAACAGTCTCACACAGGAGACTTCAGCCTAGCTGAAGTACTAGCTGAATTTTAGATCTAATAACATTGAGCAGAGACTGAACTGCCTTGATGAAGTTGTTAAATGAGTACCAAAGCACAGTGAGTGAAGCAGTCTAGTTAGGAATTGTAGCTCTACTGCCTCCTAGCTGAGGGACATTAGCAAGGTTAATGTTTCTTGGATCTAAGTTGTCCATAAAAGGGGAATCTATGTGACTGGTTTATTAGGACTATTAAAATGAATGCTTGAAAATTACATAGACACACTTGTCAGTTACTATCTATTACAACATTCATTTTTAATACAAAAATGAATGTATAGTACTGGATCTGTATGTTTGGAGAAAAACAGTTACTCTTAGGCATGGTTTCATCTCTAAAAAGAGCAAGATTATGTCCATTTACTGGTAATTTTTCCAATAAAGTTTTCTTTTTTGTGATGAGTTTTTTCAAAATAGGGTCTGTGGAACTATCGCCCAGGGTTGGCTTAGAACTGTGATCCTCCTCATCTTTGCCTTCTAAGTAGCTAGGATACAGGCTTGAAGCTACCGGATTGCGGCCAGGAAATCCTTTGTCAGCAGTGTAGTGTCATAAAGGGTAAGGTCCCTCACTTTAAAAATCGCTAAGAACTTTTTCTAGCGCGTAGTCCACCCATTGACGAAATCGCGCGAGAACGCACTCCCTGATGCCGGTTTAGGACCTAGGTCAACATGCAACTTGGTAAGAGCCCCATCACAGCAGGGAGAGGATCTTAACCAATCTTATTGAATTAACAGAAATGAGTAAAATTTTAAAAAAATATACTTTTTTGTGGTATACGTTTAAACTTAGGTCATCACGCTTGTTATGCAGGTGCTCTACCATGTGAACTCCTCCACCAGCCCTAAAAATGAAAATTTTAAATGGACATCACTTTCGCCTGATTTGCCAGGTCAGGTAAGATTCCCAGGTTCCGGGAATCTCTTTTACCAACCCCACAGCTATTCCTACAGGAAATAGCTTCTCCCCTAGCTAGGGCGCATGTGCAAGTGCATCTCCTGCCCACCAGAGACCTGTAAGGGGCTGTTCTTAGTGTTGCCTGTACAAATATCTAAAATATTTATGTCGAATTAATCTTGAAACTTTGTATCATGTTTCCTAGTAAGACTTCTTGCAAGCAGTGTACAAAGGCATGTAGAGAGACTTCAGGGAGTGAGGCGGCAACTTCAGCTTTCATTCGTTTTTGCCGGCCTGAGTCATAGTTGACCTTCCCGTCACCTTTTCCTTCCCCCGCCTATGGGGGCCTGCGCTCAGTCAGGCGGCGGCCGGAGCAATTTCCTTTCCGGCAAGATGGCGGCGGGCGAGAGTGGAGTGACTTTGGGGCAGCCTCACCTTTCTCGGCAGGATCTCCCTTCCTTGGTGAGGTTTCTTTTTAGGAGGGTGTAACGTGAGGGTGCTCCCTGCTAAGAGGGTGGGAAGTCATTGGTAAGAGACATTGCTGGGCTGCCGGAACATAACGAGTGAGAAGGAGCCTTGTAGTCAGGCATCCTAAGCCGGTGGACTCCACTTGGCCAATTTGGGAGCAGATACTGGGTCATAGAGCTTCTTAAAGATCCTCTGCGTGTTAAAGGCAGTTAAGCCTTTAGTCCTTGAATGCCTAGGAAGGGAACGTATTCAGCCTTGCCCCCCCCTTCACTGCTCCCCCCCCCCAACCCGGCCTTTTTTTTTTTATCTTTTCCTTTCTTTTTGCGGTACTGTGCTTTGAATTCGGCCTACACCTTGATCTACTCCACCAGCCCTTTTTTTATGATGGGTTTTTTGAGATAGGGTCGCACGAGTTACTTGCCCACTCTGGTGTCCTCGATACCCCTTGATCTCTGCCTCCTGAGTAGTTGGGATTACATGCATGAGCCTACAGCGCGGGACAGTCTTGCACTTCCTATAAAAGTTTGAAAACTGACTACAGTAGTTTGGAGCTAATGCTTCTAAAGTTTAGGATTTCAGACTTACGTTTCCTATAGAGTGAAAGTTGTAAAATTTTTTTTGGTAATAGGAGGGTTCTTATCTGTACTAAATTCTGCTTGGAATATAAACACTGTTTTAACTGGATAGACTCCGTGTCAGCAGAGCGAAATAGATGGTGGTGAACTATGCATAGCAAACCTGAAGTCAAAGGGAACTCCTGATTTGTCCCCTGGGAAATTGTTTAAAATGAAGTATTTCATTGCAGGATGTTACCAAGTTGACCCCACTTTCACACTAAGTTATCAGCAGACAAGCCACAATCAATATAGGTAAGAGTAACTGATTGTGTAAAGAGTACTAGAATTATGGCATTTTGATTTCACCGCTCTTTGGGGAATTTTAATCTCTTCTTTGAATTACAGGAAGATCCAGATATTTAAGAAATAAAAATGAAAAGCACTCCTAGATAGATTTGGGAAATGGAAAGAATGTACTCCATTTCTGTTTTCCGGAGTATGTACAATGGGGGTTGAGGGTGTAGCTCAGTGGTGAAGTGACAGAGTGACTGCCTAGCATGGTAGAGGTCCTAGTGCAGTCCTCCACTGCCACCATTACTCTTTACCCCTCCACCCCTTGCGAAAAGATGTGTGTAGATGTGTAAAAAGGCAATGTTATATTTGCATAGGAACGAGTTTAAGGAACAGGTCAAAATGCTTGGTGAGCAGAATATAAGACTAATGTTTGGGGGAATCTTACTTGATGAAGAGGCTTTTCCCTTTTTTTTTTCCTTTGATGGTGCTAGGGTTTGAATCCAGGTCCTTGTGCTTTCTAGACATCTACTTTTACACTTGAGACACTCACCTTGTCCCAGATTTTTTATATATATATTTTTTAAATGTTGTTTTGAGACAGGGTCATATGTAGCAGGCTGACTTGGAACTCACGTTCCTTCCGCCTCTGCCACCTGGCTGATAACATAGGTTCTTGTTAAGTATAAATATGTGTAATGCATATATACTATACAAACATAAGTGCTTATATACATACAAATACGTATAAATGTATACATATATAGGCAGTACTAGGAGTTGGACTCAGGACTTTGCAACTTGTGAAGCAAGCACTTTACCACCTGATCTAGCCCTTTTGGCTTGGTTATTTTGATACAGGTTTTTGACTTTATTTTTGGCCAACCTGAACTGAGATCCTCCTATTTATGCCTTCCTCATGGCTGGAATGACAGGTATGTGCTACCATGCCTAGAAACTTCTATCTTTCCAATCTTTAATTCCAGGGTTGTAGGAGTAAAGGTATGAGCCATCAGGCCTACCAGAATAGTTATTTTTCTTAATTTCAGTTCTCATTGCTTCATGAGAGAAGTTACCTTGACTGAGTGAAAATGTTGCATTAGTATTTTTACAAGCAGTAGAACCTATTAAGACACAAAGTTAATAAAAAGTCACAGGAATATATATCTCTCTTAAAAATCGTTATTATTAGTTGGAGATTGTTTTCTGGGTTTCTTGAATTTGAGGGTTTTTTGTGTGTGTAACAGGTATTGCTATACATGACATCCAACTTTGAAACTACTGTAAAGTTGCTTAGCCTACAAAATTTTGTGAAGCTTTCACTGAGTGCTTAGTTTAATTGAAACTGATATTTATTTAGATTAACAAGTTGAATAGCTTATATTAGATTTTTGAATAAGGCGTTCAGTGGTATGAAAAGTTGTCTTCTGGCCTGCGTCATACAAGATTTTAAAGAAAAGATATGCTCAGTGGGAGGAAAAGCAAAAAATCAGTATTGGTTGATATATGTATTTACAGTGAGCTGTAACTTTTGTAATTCTGAAGTATTTGTTGTAATTGGAGCATATTATTTTGTTTTTTATAGGTACAATTGGTCATGTTGCTCATGGGAAATCCACAGTTGTAAAAGCTATTTCTGGTGTTCACACTGTTAGATTCAAAAATGAGCTAGAAAGAAATATTACCATTAAGCTTGGATATGCTAACGCCAAGGTAAACAGTGAATTGTGGAACTACAAACAATTTTTTACTTTTAATTCTTGAAAATGCACATAATTTCAGTGTTTCCTTTAAAACTTTCAGATTTATAAACTTGATGACTCAAATTGTCCTCGGCCAGAATGTTATAAGTCTTGTGGAAGTAGTACACCTGATGAGTTTCCTACAGATATCCCAGGGACCAAAGGGAACTTCAGACTAGTCAGGTGATTACTTTTGTGCAAATACACTTTTTTCTTGTTCTAAGTTGTTACATATTTAATGGAGTTGTTAAATGATTATTAATGTAGATTCATCTGACAAAATATGGTTAAGAGACCTTGAACAATATCATTTGTCCAAGCAATGTAACAGTTTATAGTAGATGTTTCATAGCTTTTTAAAAGAAAATGTTGTTATTGCCTATAATAAATGTAATTTGAAAAGCAAACTTAAAAAATCTAGCTTAAGTACATATATTGAAGTTTTTAAAGAATTAATATATAAGATGATTGAAATTGCTAGATCTGATGGTTTCTTTTTCCACACTTCTGTTGTTTGTTTCTTTTGTAGAAGAAGAAAAACACATCCTTAATTAGTTCTTTTTAATGTTTGGGTTTGTTTTCCTATTTTTGGGTTGTGATTGCCTATTCTGTCCTGATTTTTCATAACAGTAACACTAATGTCTACAAGTGATAATGTAGGTGTTAGTATCATCACTAATGCTAGGCACATGCTCTACCAACTGAAGAGTGTTATGTTTTCATTTAATATAATGTCCTTGCACTCTACCCTAGTTACTGTTGTATAGTTTATTGTTATTAAATAGTTCTCTGTCATGTGCTTGTATAAGGAATACTGTAGATTATTTAGACTGATTACAGTTTTGTGCTATTTAAAAATTGCTAAGACTAGTTGGGTACATGTTTCTGCATAGACATACCAAATTTCTGAGGGATATGCAATTAGATGTATAATTGCTGGTTGTATAATTAGTATATGCTTAGGTTTTTTGTTCTTGCTTTTTAAATAAAACATGCCAAACTACTTTTGTAGAGTTGCTATGTCTGTCAAAAATGTATGAATGAGAGATTCAGTTTTTCATTGTTACAAACATTTCAGATTGAAACTATCATAATTTTAGCTCTTCTTTTATGTGTTGCAGTAATCTCACTGTCAATCTTTGTGTTTTTGTTTTCTTGAGATAGAGTATCTGTATGTACCTCAGGCAGGCCTCTATTAATTGTCCTGCCTCAGTCTCCTTTGTGCTGGTATTACATGTGTGCCCCACCAAACCCATCTCTTAGTTATCTTTTTTTTTTAAAGCATGTATTAATTGTACAAAGTCTTTGGTTTTACTGTGGCATTTTTGTGTATATCTTATACTCTGATCATATTTACCTTCCTTCTCCCCTCTTCCTGGTATCATTGTTTCTTGCTTCACTGTCAGTTTGTTTATAGTTTCCTAATAGCCAGTGATGTTCAACTGAATGAAAAACAAAACAACAAGTCAAAATTTATGGGATATAGCTAAGCATACTTAGAAGGAAATTTAAAAGCTTATTTTGAATGGTAAATGTAAAAGCTTTAATTCCCAACTTAAGATATTAGAAAAAGGACAACTAGATGAACCTAAAACAAAAAAAGACAGAATAAATATTAAGAAACTAATGAAATTGAACACAACAATACAGTGGAGGAAATCAGTGAAACTGAAAGTTATTTTTCTCTAGCAGACTGATAGGAAAAAGAAGCCAAATTGCTGTTGTAAAGAATGAAACAATAGTTAATAATTAAAAGGAAAAATAGATTTGTGAACAAATCTGGACAATTAATTAGTTAAATAATTGGATTGAGTTCTCCAAATATTAACATTATCAGATCTTACCTACTATGAAAGAAATTGTTTGTTTTTTTTAAAGGTCTTTAAGTGAGCTCTGAGCCTAAATGGTTTTATTGGATACTTCTACTAAGCATTAAGTAAGAGAACACATACTCTACATAGAAGAAGGAGGGAACACTTACCAGTTTTTCTTGAATATCTTCTATCAAAGCCGGACTAAAATGGAAAGAAAAGTAGAGAGAGATCAATGTGTTATGCAGGTAGACAAAGAATTTTTTACATATTAGCATATATGATCCAGTAATATATACAGTGATTAAATATGCCAACCAAGTGGTTGTTCCAAGGATGCAAGGCTGATTAGAATTTGGAATCATTCAGTATTAATATACCACATAAATACACTATAAAAACATCTTCACATAAATTATTGAACTGTTTATTGAATAGTCATCAAATTCTGGTAACTGGGAATAAAGAGGAATTTCTTCATCTTTATAAAAAACCTGTACAGGAAAACTGCAGTTAACATTAATAGTGAAATACTGAATATTTTCCCTAAACTGGAAACGAAGCAAGGATAACTGCTTGCATTGTTTTTATATGTGATAAGAAAAGGTACTATGTCTTACAGCACAAAAAGGAAATACAAGACAGATTAAAGAGAAGAATTTTGTTTGGCAATGACATGTTTATGTAGAAATTTGGAGAGTATATACAAAGAAAAACTTAGATTTCAGAATATTATAAGATGCAAGATCATAGTTGTATATTAGCAATGAATGCATGGACATGAAAATTAAGTATGCAGTTTTTTAAAAGAAAACTCAAAAATATTAAAGCATGTATAGAATACAGAGAAGTCATATTGTGAAAATTAATTCCAGAAGTCAAAAGAAGATTGAAATAGACGCACTGTAGTCATGAATTTGGTAACTGAACTGGACTAAAGATGCTAATGGTCAATTTTTCATGTAGTTAGTATGATTCTTATCAGATTCCATTAAGTGTTTTGTTGTTTTAGTAAGATTACTGTAAAATTTATTTGAAATGTGAGATATAAACTAGAATAGCTAAGTCAGTTATAATAAAAAATAGGTGGACTTGATCTACATGATGTAATTTACATAACTTGCACAAAACTAATACTTTGTAAAGGAAGGACTTAATGGAGAATATAGAGCCCATAGAGAAACCACAAGTATGATTAATTGATCTTCAACAAAGATACAAAAGCAATTCAGTGGAGAAGGATAGACTTTTCAGAAATGTTGCTGGATTAGTTAAATGCCTATAGGCAAAAGAAAAAAGTAAATTTAAACCTCATGTATTATACTCAGACATACTCATTTATAACTGTTTGCTCAGATTTTGAGCATAATGAACTTTGTTCCAAGTTCAAACTTAGGTTAGCCAACCTCACATCAAAAAATTTGAAGGAAAAAAAATGAAAATGTATGTATACTTGTTTTTATTCTTTAAACAACACAGAATAAAAATTATTTACATAACATGTTGTATTATAGGTGGTAGAGTAATGTATGTGGGAGGGTTGTATAGTTTATATAGAGATATTATTCCATTTTAGATAAGGTACTTGAGTATCTTCAGTTATTATATTTCAGAGGAGTTTGGGTTCTGGAAACAATCCTTCATGAATACCAATGAGTGACTGTTAATGTTCAAAATATACATACATTTGAAGATTAACTTTTGGATTAGATGTAACTTAGAAGGAACTGTAGTGTTCTGATATTACTCTAATGGGTGACTCAAAAAGAAAAAAATTGGTATGTTTTCATGAAAGATCAAAACAAAGTTGTCATCTTCAAGAAATACTTGTAAATCACACTGCTAATTAGGGACTGGAATAAACAGAAAATTGACCATTTTCAACATTTTTTTTTTCCCGAAACAGCTAATCAGAAAATCGGTTAATAAAATACACATAATTCTTACAGTTATTTAGATTTATCTCTTAAATAAGTGTTACTCCCAGTATGTTCTGTAAAGGATAACCACTTTGAATTTGGCAAATGTTCTTATTTATTTGGAAAACATCTGCAGATAACTAAATTTTAATCTGGGTTTTAATGATTGTCATTTAGTTTAACTAGTAATCTCATTTTAAAATTTCTAAATATATCAAGTTTTTTGTCACTGTTCAAGTTACTTTCAGAGTGATGTAAATATAAAGGTCTTTGATTTGTGAAAGTATTGATTAGTTTTCTTCATTTTTAGACATGTTTCCTTTGTGGACTGTCCTGGCCATGATATTTTGATGGCTACTATGCTGAATGGTGCAGCAGTTATGGACGCTGCTCTTCTTTTGATAGGTAAAAGCATTAGTTCTTTTTGACAAATCAATGTATATCCCAGTCTTAAGATGTAATTTTTAAAAGTGAACCTAGACCTTTAAGGACCCTAAGATTACATAAATTAGAAATTTTCTAAGAATTTACCACAACAATATTCATGCCAGTCAGGGTTATAAAATACTAGGCAAGGTGAACTCTCATCAGAATTTGTATGG
Organism: Castor canadensis; assembly: GCF_047511655.1. Lineage (NCBI taxonomy): Eukaryota > Metazoa > Chordata > Mammalia > Rodentia > Castoridae > Castor > Castor canadensis. The sequence goes on from NC_133405.1 coordinate 142,695,417, forward strand.
TAGCATGCAAGAAATAAAAGTTTTCTAAGGTTTATGGCATATATTTCTTCACTTGTTCATATGAGGTTATATACATTGTTTTATTTAGAAATTTTTGTAAAAAAAGGTATATTTCTTCAGTGGCTGTGCATTCTATCACAGTATTGACATATGCCTTTATTTATTATATTCCATTCTTCATCTGTGAATGTAAAATCAGGATCTGTTTGAATCTTGGGAAGAATGCATGTCCCTGTGTAAACTGTCAATGATAAATTAGAAGTGCATAGAAAACACTAAAGGATACTGTACTCACAGTTGTGGTTTATGACAGGGAATGAATTCAGATTAAGATCAATTCACAGAAAAAATAAATGCTTAGGTAGTATCTGGGAGTGTTACACATGTGAGGCTTGTGTAGCTTTCTTTTTGTGGAGGCAGAGATTACCTTTTTAGCATTGTGTGACAGTACATATGAATAATTGCCAAGAAGAATAGATGATCTGAATAGAATTTTTAGTGAAATTCCCATTTGATAGGCCCATTGGTTGACTCTCTAATTGATAACTTCATAATTGCAAGTCTTCACAGTAAATCCCATGGTTGGTCTTTCTGGCATGACCAGCCTGTACCTGATTTGACAGTGAACCCCAGGCCTAAGTAAGTATAACTCTATCAAGGACGGACATGGTTATCTTTAAGAAGCATAAGGCAAAGGCCAACCCTTTTTGGGGTGGAGAAAGGCAAATGATTAATTTGCCAAGAGTATACTTTTTTAGAAACATGGCACATAAGTACAGTACCAGGCATATTGAACATTAGAAATTGGAGAAGATAATCTTTGGAGCGTAAAGCCAAACATGGTCATCGATGATCCATTCTTCATTAAGTAGTGAGTTATTTAGTTTCCAGATGTTTGCATGTTTTTTGTCTTTACTTTTGTTGTTGAGTTCTACTTTTACTGCATTGTTTTATGTATGGTATAATTTCTATTTTCTTATATTTGCTGAGGCTTGCTTTGTGCCCTAGGATATGATCTATTTTGGAGAAGGTTCAATGTGCTGCTGAGAAGAATGTATATTGTGTAGAAGTTGGATGAAATGTTCTGTAGACAAGTAGGCCCATTTGATCTATTGTACATTTTAGATCCTGGATTTCTTTATTGATCTTTTTGTTTGGATGACCTATCTACTAATGATAATGGGGTGTTAAAGTCTCCCACAACCACTGTGTTGGAGTTAATATGCTTTTAGGTCCTTCAGGGTATGTTTGATGAAATTGGGTGCGTTGATACTGGGTGCATATAGGTTGATAATTATTATTTCCTTTTGGTCTGTTTCCTCTTTTATTAGTATGGAATGTCCTTCTTTATGTCAATTTGATCAATGTAGGTTTGAAGTCTACTTTGTCAGAGATAAGTATTGCTACTCCTGCCTTTTTTCAGGGGCTATGGGCTTGGTAAGTCTTCTTCCAGCCTTTCATCTTAAGCCTGTGCTTACATCTGTTGGTGAGATGGGTCTCCTGTAAGCAACAAATTGTTGGATCTTCCTTTTTAATCCATTTCGTCAAGTGGTGCCTTTTGATGGGGGAATTAAGTCCATTAACATTAAGTGTTAGTACTGCTAGGTATGTGGTGATTCCTGTCATTTAGTTTTCTTTGTTGTTCAAAGGTTTGATTGTGTGTACCTAAGTTGACCTTACTCTCTATACTTTGTTGCTGTTTCTTTTCCTGTAGTTTGGTGCTGCCTGTCCTTTCATGGTTATGTTGCGTTTCACTTTCTGTGTGCAGAATACCTTGAAGAATCTTTTGTAGTGGTCGCTTTGTGGTCACATACTGTTTTAGTGTCTGCTTATCATGGAAGACTTTTAGTGCTCCATCTATTTTGAATGATAGTAAAACATAGTACTTTTAAATGTACTTTTGCTGAAAGTCACAGATTTTCTGCAGTTTCAGTTTTATAGTAAATGAGTTTTGGTACAGCTCTTCAAGTCTTTTTCAAGGTTGTATGTACAATAAACACGCCAGAAAGAGTTGCAATTAACTCAAGACTTACCTTTTTCTACAGAGTCTAGTTTTAAGTTCTCTTGGGCTTTGGCTTTCTCTTATATCAATTTCTCCCTTAGCTGCCTTCATAATGTGAGCTGCTTTTTTTGAGGCAATCAAAAGCCAGAGTCTTGTAACCTAATTTAAAAAAAGGAAATCCCATCGTTTGTATTAATATTGTTTTGGTTTGAAGCCCTCAAGGGCTCACTTAAAATGAGAAATTTCCAAGAAGATGGTAATAATGGAGAACCTCCTTGGTAATTAACTGTGGAAAATAATCACTTAATAAATCACTTAAGTTACTTTATTAAGTAACTTATGGACCAAGAACAGTTGGATGTTCCTGGCTAGAATGAGCCAGAATAATCCCCAAATCTAAATACTGACAGAATATGTTAAGCCTGAGCAAAGCTGTGAGAATACTCTAAGAAACCAAAGTTAATGAGCCCAAGACTGCATTTAGGATTAGTGATGGAGGTTAAAAGACATAAGAGGGATCAAAGAAAACCAAAGGATCAAAGAAAATCAGGCAATGTTTATAAAAAGGAGCACACAAAAACACGTAAGTGTGCTGTCTATGAATTAGCCTTTGATGGTACAGCTAAAGTTCTCATTAGGTGCCAACTAATTTTTATTAACTGCTGTTGGTTTTTTTTTAATTTTTGTTTTTTTATCAATTTAGCTGGTAATGAATCTTGTCCTCAGCCTCAGACTTCTGAACACCTGGCTGCCATAGAAATTATGAAGCTAAAACACATTTTGATTCTGCAGAATAAAATTGATTTGGTAAAAGAAAGTCAGGCAAAAGAACAGTATGAGCAAATCCTTGCATTTGTACAAGGTAAGAAGCCATAATATTTAAGAAATTTTTGGGGCTCAAGGTGTGGCTGAAACAGGAGATCATCTGTTTAGCAACTGTGAAGCCCTTAGTTTAAACAACAGTACTGCCAGAAAAGTGAGAAACATTCAATAGATATTTTTTCCAGATATCTTAAGTAATATGTCATTAAAATGAATTTATGATGGTTTAGTTCTATTTCTCTATATACTGTTTAACATGTTTGTTTTGTATGGCAACTTTGAAATGTTTCTGGATTTGATATACTTTGTAGCTTTCAGCTATAAATGATGTTATATTTTAGAATGATTACCACCACAGATTGTATAGTAAATTGAAACATGTATGTTTGCTTTCTTTTGATTCGAACATTATTTCTTTTCATGAGTATTTCCAGAAGAGGAACTTATAATGGTTTTTTTCATGTTTATGAATAATAATTATTTCATTTGGAAGAAGATGTGATGCATGATATTTCTGACATTTGATTTCTTATTTTACTTGTTAGAAATGCTGTCTTTGAGTTCAGCCTATTAGAGGGTAAATAAAAGAAGTTAGGTTTCTAATACCTTACAATGTGTAGTCAATTCCATTTGTCAATAATTTTGCCTGTTTTTTTTTGGGGGTGGGACTGGGGTTTGAACTAAGGGCTTTATGCTTTCAAAGCAGATGCTTTGCTGCTTGAGCCACACCTTTAGTCCATTTTGCTCTGGTTATTTTGGAGATGGGGAGGGGGTCTCACAAACTTTTTGCCTCAGCGGTCCTCAAACTGAATTCTTCCCAGTGTCAGCCTCCCAAGGAACGAGTATTACAGATATGAGCCACTGGCATCTGACCACCAGCAGTGTTTAATAAACCAATTAAAAAAATTTATTTTTTATTTTTAAAAATAAAAATTTATTTTTAAAAAAAAATCAGTTTTTTTTGATATTTGCTATTTTTTGTTATTTGACATTTTTTGATATTTTAATAAATGAAATGATTTGGAAATTTTTTAAATTAGTGTTGACTAACCTCTGTAACCAACAACCCTCAAATGTCAATTGTTAATTTCTTTTTTTTTAAATAAATTTTTTGTTAGGATATATTCATCTTGGGGGGATTCATAGTGACAATTCGAATTAGACTTATGTTGTACATTATTACATTGCATCCATTGTCTCTCCCCCTCAGGCTCCTTCCCACCCCACTAAAAGCAATTGCAAGAGGTTTTTTAGTTCTGTTTCATAACGGTATATAAAGTCCATTAATCATATACCATCACCTCAATTTCTTTCATTCACCCCCTGCTCTTAGTAGTACCTTTCCCATTTACAGTTTACCTATTTTACAAATCTGTTTTTCATTATTAATATTTAAGTTGATGTTCAAAGAGGTTTCTCAGTGTATGACTATTGTGAGTATACTTTGGTCCATTACTCTTCCTTACCCCTTTACCTCTCACCCCCCCATCTTTCAAAAACTTTAAGTACACATCCTTATATACCCTACCTCCACATTTTATCTTATGTGATGTTACAGAGAATTTTTTAATTAGCAAAGTTTCTCTGCTGATAGTGGCTACATGTATATTATTTTATTCACTTTTATTGGCTTTTTATACATACTGAAAACAACTTTTCTCTTAAATAGAATTCATTTTTAGATGGAAAAAGAGTATTGTGAATTTTTTTAAACAGAATAATTCTGTTAACATGTGGGAATGTTTAGGTAGCTGTTGTATAAAGTTTAACAGCTGTTTTTTATAGCAGATATGAAAAATAATTTGTTAAACTGACATATTGATCCATTTTAACTTTTATCATATAGGTACAGTAGCTGAGGGAGCTCCTATTATTCCAATTTCTGCTCAGCTGAAATATAATATTGAAGTTGTCTGTGAGTATATAGTAAAGAAAATTCCAGTACCTCCTAGAGACTTCACCTCAGAACCCCGGCTTATTGGTAAGGACTTAACATCTTGCCCTTTAGCTGTTGACTTCAACTTTCAATGTTGTTGATTCTTTCTAAAGTTGTTTATTGCATATGCTTGGTTTTTACTGGTATATTGTTACAAAGGAGACCACTCTGAGGAAGAAACCTTGTATTCTCAGGATGCATAGAGTTCATTACTTTTCTGCAGCGGCTGATTCATTTATATCAAATGCTGCTCGACTTCCTCCAGAGAACTGTCATCTTTCAATAGATTTCACATTTTCATTTTATCGCTTTAGTTAAGGACATTAACTGTTTCTTGCTTTTTTAGGCATGGTTTGCATTTAGGGAGGCATACTTTCACAAGTTCAGGACAACGAAATACTCAGCAATCACATAATGATTTAAACACAGCTGACAATAATGGAGTGATATAGCTTCTCATCAACTGAACTGTAGAATGTGGGGGGAATTTAAAGTTAATTTTTTTTGCTTATTATTTTGACTACACTTTTAATAAATTTATAAAATAAGGCATGCTTACTATATTTTGTTCAGGAAATGATCTTTCTCTTTTACCCAGTTATTAGGTCTTTTGATGTTAATAAGCCTGGCTGTGAGGTTGATGACCTTAAAGGGGGTGTTGCTGGAGGTAGTATTTTAAAAGGAGTATTGAAGGTAAACTGTATTCTAAACTCTTTTTCTTCTTAACCTTCCAAAAAGTTGTGATACAATGAAATCTAAAAAGTCACTTTCTTAAGGAAAGTACCTTGCTTTCTGTTGTCTTTTAAATGGAATATGTCTTTTGTTTGGTAGGTTTCTTATAGGTAAATATTTAAATTTGGGAGTTGTAACTTAAAAATCTGTTCTTATTTTTACTCTTGCCCAATAGTGTTTGAGACTGCAAATAAAAGTGCTTTTTTCAGTTTAGTACTCTACCTCGTTAAGACTGTTTAGATTTAAATAGTCATTGGGATCCCACAAAAGTGAGGTGTTTTTTTTATGTTGCAGGTTGGACAGGAGGTAGAAGTCAGACCTGGCATTGTTTCCAAAGATAGTGAAGGAAAACTGATGTGTAAACCAATTTTCTCCAAAATTGTATCACTTTTTGCAGAACACAATGATCTTCAGTATGCTGCTCCAGGGGGTCTTATTGGTAAAAATTTTACTCTTATCCATAAACTTTTATTACTGGTTTTATGTTATCTTTTCTGGCAACTGAGTTATTTATAATTCGATATTTTAATTCAATATGAAAAAGTGGAGTAGGCGTATATACATGTTCTTGAGTTGTTGATTTTACATTATATGATGATTATGTTCCTAAGAAAATGCATTCATAAAAAAAGAATGCATTTTGGTTTTATGTATAACTTTTAAGCAATAATCTAGTATGTGATTTAGCATTTAAAATATGTCACTGTAATCTAGTTTTTAGTTGATCAGTTTGTTGTACACATTGTAATATGATGTACATTTTTGCAGTTTCTCAAAAATAGCTAAATGAGATATATTTATATTGAAGCTGACAGTACAAATAATTTCTGTTGGTATTGCTGAAGTAATTTGTGGAGTTTTTAGTCTTTTTCTATTCAGTGCATGACACTGTACGGGAATGGCAAGATTTTGTGAGTTTTTATTGATTTTTACCTTTGAATTAAAGAAGAAAATGTTGGATTAAAACAAGTTTGTTTATGGTGTTGGGTGTTGTATTTATATATTTCTTTGATTACCTTAAAAATATCATCTCATGGAGGCATTCTGGGTTCTGTGTTTTCTTGTGAGAAATTTGTTAATCTTATTAAAATCTACCTTGTCCGTGAGACAACAATTTGATTATGATATATTTCTGTAGATTTCTTTGTGTCTATCCTACTTAGAGTTTGCTGAGCTTTTTGAATGTGTAGCTTGTGTTGTTTTCTATCCCCCTACCCCACCCACAAATCACCATCCCTTCTTTTTCTTTTTTAAATCAAATCAGGGCTGGATTTGGTGACTCCCATCTGAAATCCCAGCTTGTGGAGAGGCAGAGATTGGGAAGATTGTAGTTCAAAGCCAGCTTAGGCTAAAAGTCAGCAAGACCCCATATCAGTCCACAAAGCAGTGAAGTGGGGTCTGTCTGTGGTTCTAACTACATAGGGGACTGAAAGTTGGATCACCATGGCCTAGGCCAGCCCTGTACAAATGTGGTAGACTCTACATGAAAAATAGCTAAAGCAAAAAGGGCTCCATTGGTAGAATGCTTGCAAGTTTGAGGTCTGAATTTAACTCCCAGTTCTACTTCCCCCAACGATAAATAAATAATTTTGGGACTGTGTTTGGGGCCATTTTCTCTAAGACTTATTTTACTTGTATTGATGTATTTGGTAGTGTCCTGTAGATCTCTGAAGCTCTGATCATTCTCTTTTTCTTTTTGTTACTCATACTACATAATCTCACTGTTTTCTTCAGATTTGCTGATTATTCTTCCTCCTGCTGTTGAATAACTCTGGCACATTTTTTATCTGAGATATTACATACTTCAACTCTGGAATGCCTGGTTTTTCTTGTACTTTCTGTTTCTTAATGTTCACTGTTTGGTGAGACATCATTGTCATACTTTGCTTTAGTTCAAATGTGAGGTTTTTTTTTTGAGTCCTTTGAGTACATTTAAAATATATTGAGTTGGTCTTTGGTAATTCTAGATCTAGTTTTTCAGGGATGGTTATTTTTAAAATTGCTTTGATTTGATAACATGGACTATATTTCTCCCTTGCATGTTTCATTATTTTCTGTTGACAACATTTTAAGTAATGTAGCATAATGACTAATTACAGGTTCTCTCTACTCCTGAGGAGTTACTGTGTCCCTCTGGTAGTTGGTTAGTGACATTTTTGAACTGACATCTGTATTGTTTTCATGTTGGTCACTGTATATTCTTGGTTGGGTTAATCTTCAAGCTAGGATTAAGAGAGTTTTCTTAATATCTAGAGCTAATGAGTCTCATTCCTGGCTGAATGTCGTGGTGTGTTTTCAGTACCCATCCAGGCAGTTCACGTTTGTCTTAGCATTTATTTTTAGCTTGTCATAATGTTAACGTTAGGAGAATTTCAGGCCTTCTCTCCTTGCACACTCACATAGTCTTCTACATTTGCACGAGTATGTCAGTTCCCATTGACATCTTATTTGAAAGTTAATTCCTTTTTGATTATTGTGTTGTCTCAACACTCATTCTCTAGTTTTATTCTTACTACTTTCAGTTATTTGCATGAATTCACCTTCAAAAAAGATCTTTCAGACATACTTGAAAAAGCATATAGTTAGCCTTGAAAGTGGGAACCTGGGAATGAAGCTTTAAATGATTTCTAGAAATAACTTCCTTCAGTTGCTCTCAAGTCTGCTGGTTTTCATCACAAAAAAATGTATGTTCAGTTTTTAGTGATGACATTGATCTCACGGACAGTTCTCGGACTAGTTCAAGTGAAAACTGTCATAGACCTCATTGTTGATACTAAGATTAAGACATTTTCCTAAAATGAGCACTTTTCTCACATCACTTTAAGCCTTTGGTTAATTTTCAGACTTTTGAGAAGGTAGAACTTGCTTGGGCGGTAGCTCAGGCTGTCCTGATTTGACTAAAACGTTTATCTTTTCCTGCATTTTAATGTATAAAATGTAGGAATATGTATGTCTTATATTTCATATCAGGAGTTGGGACAAAAATTGACCCAACATTATGCCGAGCTGACAGAATGGTTGGACAAGTTCTTGGTACAGTTGGAGCGTTACCTGAAATATTTACCGAATTGGAAATTTCCTTCTTCCTACTTAGACGGCTCCTAGGTGTACGTACAGAAGGAGACAAAAAAGCTGCAAAGGTAAGAACTTCCTATTTCAAAACCACAAACAGTATTGTTCCATGATGTAACCAGTTTTGTATTTCATTCTTTTTTTATAGTTAAAGTGGAAAATTCAATTAAAGGAAATTGAATAAAAAAATTTCTATAAGGCAACCAGCCATAATTAAATATAAATGTTTTAAAAAGAAGTATGAATGGCATGTGTATATTTTTTCCTAAGATGTAGTGTGAGAGATGGGAAATTATCAAACCCCTTTACATTTCTGTATGTTAATGTAGTTATGGTTATCAGATTTTTTAAACTGTACAAGTGAAGTGGGTTATCTTGGTTTTGACTAAAAGTTCTCTAAGATACTGTAATCTTGAGGATCAGTAAATATCAGTAATAAATTCTGTAGTGTCATTCGTTCTCTGGTGTGACTCTGTTTTTGTGCCAGTACCATGCTGTTTTTATTGTTATTGCTTTGTAATATAGTTTGAAGTCAGGTATTGCCTTGGCTATTCGTGGCTTCCTGTGTTTCCATATAAATTTCACAGTAGATTTTTTGATCTCTTTAATGAATGTCATTGGAATTTTGATGGGAATTGCATTAAACATGTAGATTACTTTGGGAGTGTCAACATTTTGACTATGTTGTTTCTACCAATCCATGAGCATGGGAGATCTCTCCACTTTCTATAGTCTTCCTCCATCTCTTTCTTCAGAAGTGTATAGTTTTCCTTGTAGAGGTCTTTCACATCTTTTGTTAGGTTTACACCTAGGTATTTGATTTTTTTTGAGGCTAATGTAAATGGAATTGGTTTCATACATTCTTTTTCAGTTTGCTCATTGTTAGTGTATAGAAATGCTAATGATTTTTCTGTGTTCATTTTATATCCTGCTACCTTGCTATAGATGATGTCTAGAAGCTTCTGAGTAGTATTCCTTCTATTTGTATTCCTTTTATTCCTTCTTTTTGCCTAATTGCTCTGGCTAGGAATTCCAGTATTATGTTGAATAGGAGTGGAGATAGTGGGCATCCTTGTCTGGTTCCTGATTTTAGAGAGAATGGTTTCAGTTTTTCTCCGTTAAGTATAATGCTGGCTGTAGGTTTGTCATATGGCTTTTATAATGTTGAGGTATTTCCTTCTGTTCCTAGTTTTCTTAGAGCTTTTATCATGAAATGGTGTTGGATCTTATCAAAGGCTTTTTCTGCATCTATTGAGATGATCAAGTGGTTTTTGTCTTTGCTTCTGTTAATGTGGTTTGTTACATTTATTAAATTTCGTGTGTTGAACCACCCCTGCATCCCTGGGATGAAGCCTACTTGGTAGTGGTAAATAATCTTTTTGATGTGTTGTTGAATTCGGTTTGCCATTATTTTGTTGAGGATTTTGGCGTCAGTGTTCATTAAGGAGATTGGCCTATAGTTCTCCTTTTTGGAGGTGTCTTTGCCTGGTTTTGGGATAAGTGTAATACTGGCTTCATAAAATGTGTTTGGCAGTTTTCCTTCCCTTTCTATTTCGTGGAACAGTTTAAGGAGGGTTGGTATCAGTTCTTCTTTAACGGTCTGATAGAATTCAGCAGAGAATCCATCAGGTCTTGGACTTTTCTTTTTGGGGAGACTCTTGATTGCTGCTTCAATTTCATTTTTTGTTATATGTCTGTTCAGGTGTTTAATTTCCTCTTGGTTCAGTTTTGGATGATCGTATGTATCTAGAAATCTGTCCATTTCTTTAAAATTTTCAAATTTATTTGAATATAGCTTCTCAAAGTAGTCTCTGATGATTTCCTGGACTTCCATGGTGTTTCTTGTTATCTCCCCTTTTGCATTCCTCATTCTACTAATTTGGATTTTTTCTAACCTCATTTTAGTCAGGTTTCCCAGGGGTCTATCAATCTTGTTTATTTTTTCAAAGAACCAACTTTTGTTTCATTCATTCTTTGTATGGTTTTTTTTTGGTTTCTATTTCATTAATTTCAGCTCTTATTTTTATTATTTCTCTTCTATTTGTTTTGGGATTTGCTTGTTCTTGTTTTTCTAGGAGTTTGAGATGTATCATGAGGTCATTGATTTGGGATCTTTCAGTCTTTTTAATATATGCACTCATGGCTATAAACTTTCCTCTCAGGACTGCCTTAGCTGTGTCCCATAGGTTCCAGTAGGTTGTGTTTTCATTTTCATTAACTTCCAGGAACTTTTAATTTCCTCTTTTATTTCATCGATGATCCGTTCTTCATTAAGTAATGAGTTATTTAGTTTCCAGCTGTTTGCATATTATTTGTCTTTACTTTTGTTGTTGAGTTCTACTTTTACTGCATTGTGATCCGATGGTATGCATGGTATAATTTCGGTTTTTTATATTTGCTGAGACTTGCTTTGTGCCGTAGGATATGATCTATTTTGGAGAAGGTTCAGTGGGCTGCTGAGAAGAATGTATATTGTGTAGAAGTTGAATGAAATGTTCTGTAGACATCAACTAGGTCCATTTGATCTATTGTTTATTTTAGATCTAGGATTTCTTTATTGATTTTTCGTTTGGATGACCTATCTATTGATGATAATGGGGTGTTAAAGTCTCCCACAACCACTGTGTTGGCGTTTATATATGCTTTTAGGTCTTTCATGGTATGTTTGATGAAATTGGGTGTGTTGACATTGGGTGCATACAGGTTGATAATTACTATTTCCTTTTGGTCTATTTCCCCTTTTATTAGTATGGAATGTCCTTTATCTTGTTTGATCAATGTTGGTTTGAAGTCTTCTTTGTCAGAGTTAAGTACTGCTACTCCTGCCTGTTTTGGGGGGGCCATTGTCTTGGTAAATCTTCTTCCAGCCTTTCATCCTAAGCCTATGCTTATTTCTGTTGATGAGATGGGTCTCCTGTAAGCAACAAATTGTTGGGGCTTCCTTTTTAATCCAATTCGTCAATTGGTACCTTTTGATGGGTGAATTAAATCCATTAACAATAAACGTTAGTACTGATAGGTATGTGGTGATTCCTGTCATTTAGTTTTCTTAGTTGATTGAAGGTTTGATTGTGTGTAACTAAGTTGAGGTTACACTCTACTGTCTTGCTTTTTCTTTTCCTGTGGTTTGGTGCTGCCTGTCTTTTCATAGTTAAGTTGGGTTTCACTTTTATGTGCAGAATCCCTTGCAGAATCTTCTGTAGTGGTGGTTTTGTGGTCACATATTGTTTTAGTTTCTGCTTATCATGGAAGACTTTTAGTGCTCCATCTATTTTGAATGATAGTTTTGCTGGGTAGAGTATCCTGGGGTTGAAGTTATTTTCATTCAGTGCCGGGAAGATCTCACCTTATGCCCTTCTTGCTTTTAATGTTTCTGTTGAGAAGTCTGCTGTGATTTTCATGGGTTTAACTTTGTATGTTTGTTGTTTTTTCTTTCTTACAGCGTTCAATATTTTTTCCTTAGTTTCTGAACTTGTTGTTTTAATGATGATATGTCGTGGGGTGGTTCTATTTTGATCTGGTCTGTTTGGTGTCCTGGAGGTCTCTTGCATCTGTATGGGAATATCTTTCTCTAGATTTGGGAAATTTTCCGTTATTATTTCGTTGGATATATTACGCATTCCCTTCGCTTGCACCTCTTCTTCTTTGATGCCCATGATTCTCATGTTTGGTCTTTTGATGGAGTCGGTGAGTTCTTGCATTTTCTTTTCACAGGTCTTGAGTTGTTTAATTAATAGTTCTTCAGGTTTTCCTTTAATTACCATTTCATCTTCAAGTTCTGAGATTTGTCTTCTGTTTGTTCCATTCTGCTGGATTGGCCTTCCGTTTTGTTTTGCAGTTCTGTTTTGTTCTTTTTTCTGAGGTTTTCCATATCCTGGGTGGTTTCCTCTTTAATGTTGTCAGTTTTTGTCCTGAGTTCATTTATCTGTTTATTCATCGTGTTCTCTGTTTCACTTTGGTGTTTATACAGTGCTTCTGTGGTTTCCTTTATTTCTTGTTTTCTTTTTCAAATTCTCTATTTTTGTTGTCTTGGAATTTCCTGAGTGTCTCCTGTACATTTTGTTTTTTTTTTTTTTTTTTTTTCATTTTTCTTTTATTATTCATATGTGCGTACAAGGCTTGGTTCATTTCTCCCCCCTGCCCCCACCGCCTCCCTTACCACCCACTCCACCCCCTCCCGCTCCCCCCCTCAATACCCAGCAGAAACTATTTTGCCCTTATCTCTAATTTTGTTGTAGAGAGAGTATAAGCAATAATAGGAAGGAACAAGGGGTTTTGCTGGTTGAGATAAGGATAGCTATACAGGGCATTGACTCACATTGATTTCCTGTGCGTGGGTGTTACCTTCTAGGTTAATTCTTTTTGATCTAACCTTTTCTCTAGTTCCTGGTCCCCTTTTCCTATTGGCCTCAGTTGCTTTAAGGTATCTGCTTTCGTTTCTCTGCATTAAGGGCAACAAATGCTAGCTAGTTTTTTAGGTGTCTTACCTATCCTCACCCCTCCCTTGTGTGCTCTCGCTTTTATCATGTGCTCATAGTCCAATCCCCTTGTTGTGTTTGCCCTTGATCTAATGTCCACATATGAGGGAGAACATACGATTTTTGGTCTTTTGAGCCACGCTAACCTCACTCAGAATGATGTTCTCCAATTCCATCCATTTACCAGCGAATGATAACATTTCATTCTTCTTCATGGCTGCATAAAATTCCATTGTGTATAGATACTACATTTTCTTAATCCATTCGTCAGTGCTGGGGCATCTTGGCTGTTTCCATAACTTGGCTATTGTGAATAGTGCCGCAATAAACATGGATGTGCAGGTGCCTCTGGAGTAACAGTCTTTTGGGTATATCCCCAAGAGTGGTATTGCTGGATCAAATGGTAGATCGATGTCCATCTTTTTAAGTAGCCTCCAAATTTTTTTCCAGAGTGGTTGTACTAGTCTACATTCCCACCAACAGTGTAAAAGGGTTCCTTTTTCCCCGCATCCTCGCCAACACCTGTTGTTGGTGGTGTTGCTGATGATGGCTATTCTAACAGGGGTGAGGTGGAATCTTAGTGTGGTTTTAATTTGCATTTCCTTTATTGCTAGAGATGGTGAGCATTTTTTCATGTGTTTTCTGGCCATTTGAATTTCTTCTTTTGAGAAAGTTCTGTTTAGTTCACATGCCCATTTCTTTATTGGTTCATTAGTTTTGGGAGAATTTAGTTTTTTAAGTTCCCTGTATATTCTGGTTATCAGTCCTTTGTCTGATGTATAATTGGCAAATATTTTCTCCCACTCTGTGGGTGTTCTCTTCAGTTTAGAGACCATTTCTTTTGATGAACAGAAGCTTTTTAGCTTTATGATGTCCCATTTATCTATGCTATCTCTTAGTTGTTGTGCTGCTGGGGTTTCATTCAGAAAGTTCTTACCTATACCTACTAATTCCAGAGTATTTCCTACTCTTTCCTGTATCAACTTTAGAGTTTGTGGTCTGATATTAAGATCCTTGATCCATTTTGAGTTAATCTTGGTATAGGGTGATATACATGGATCTAGTTTCAGTTTTTTGCAGACTGCTAACCAGTTTTCCCAGCAGTTTTTGTTGAAGAGGCTGCTATTTCTCCATCGTATATTTTTAGCTCCTTTGTCAAAGATAAGTTGCTCATAGTTGTGTGGCTTCATATCTGGATCCTCTATTCTGTTCCACTGGTTTTCATGTCTGTTTTTGTGCCAGTACCATGCTGTTTTTATTGTTATTGCTTTGTAATATAGTTTGAAGTCAGGTATTGTGATACCTCCTGCATTGTTCTTTTGACTGAGTATTGCCTTGGCTATTCGTGGCCTCTTGTGTTTCCATATAAATTTCACAGTAGATTTTTCAATCTCTTTAATGAATGTCATTGGAATTTTGATGGGAATTGCATTAAACATGTAGATTACTTTGGGGAGTATCGACATTTTTACTATGTTGATTCTACCAATCCATGAGCATGGGAGATCTCTCCACTTTCTATAGTCTTCCTCAATCTCTTTCTTCAGAAGTGTATAGTTTTCCTTGTAGAGGTCTTTCACATCTTTTGTTAGGTTTACACCTAGGTATTTGATTTTTTTTGAGGCTATTGTAAATGGAATTGTTTTCATACATTCTTTTTCCGTTTGCTCATTGTTAGTGTATAGAAATGCTAATGATTTTTCTATGTTGATTTTATATCCTGCTACTTTGCTATAGCTATTGATGATGTCTAGAAGCTTCTGAGTAGAGTTTTTTGGGTCTTTAAGGTATAGGATCATGTCGTCTGCAAATAGGGATATTTTGACAGTTTCTTTACCTATTTGTATTCCTTTTATTCCTTCTTCTTGCCTAATTGCTCTGGCTAGGAATTCCAGTACTATGTTGAATAGGAGTGGAGATAGTGGGCATCCTTGTCTGGTTCCTGATTTTAGAGGGAACGGTTTTAATTTTTCTCCGTTAAGTACAATGCTGGCTGTAGGTTTGTCATATATAGCTTTTATAATGTTGAGGAACTTTCCTTCTATTCCTAGTTTTCTTAGAGCTTTTATCATGAAATGATGTTGGATCTTATCAAAGGCTTTTTCTGCATCTATTGAGATGATCAAGTGGTTTTTGTCTTTGCTTCTGTTAATGTGGTTTATTACGTTTATTGATTTTCGTATGTTGAACCACCCCTGCATCCCTGGGATGAAGCCTACCTGGTCGTGGTGGATAATCTTTTTGATGTGTTGCTGAATTCGATTTGCCATTATTTTGTTGAGGATTTTTGCATCAATGTTCATTAAGGAGATTGGCCTATAGTTCTCCTTTTTGGAGGTGTCTTTGCCTGGTTTTGGGATAAGTGTAATACTGGCTTCATAAAATGTGTTTGGCAGTTTTCCTTCCCTTTCTATTTCATGGAACAGTTTAAGGAGGGTTGGTATCAGTTCTTCTTTAAAGGTCTGATAGAATTCAGCAGAGAATCCATCAGGTCCTGGACTTTTCTTTTTCGGGAGACTCTTGATTGCTGCTTCAATTTCATTTTGTGTTATAGGTCTATTCAGGTGATTAATTTCCTCTTGGTTCAGTTTTGGATGATCATATGTATCTAGAAATCTGTCCATTTCTTTTAGATTTTCAAATTTATTTGAATATAGGTTCTCAAAGTAGTCTCTGATGATTTCCTGGACTTCCATGGTGTTTGTTGTTATCTCCCCTTTTGCATTCCTGATTCTACTAATTTGGGTTTTTTCTCTCCTCATTTTAGTCAGGTTTGCCAGGGGTCTATCGATCTTGTTTATTTTTTCAAAGAACCAACTTTTTGTTTCATTAATTCTTTGTATGGTTTTTTTGGTTTCTATTTCGTTGATTTCAGCTCTTATTTTTATTATTTCTCTCCTATTTGTTTTGGGATTTGCTTGTTGTTGTTTTTCTAGGAGTTTGAGATGTATCATTAGGTCATTGATTTGGGATCTTTCAATCTTTTTAATATATGCACTCATGGCTATAAACTTTCCTCTCAAGACTGCCTTAGCTGTGTCCCATAGGTTCCGGTAGGTTGTGTTTTCATTTTCATTGACTTCTAGGAACTTTTTAATTTCCTCTTTTATTGCATCGATGATCCATTCTTCATTAAGTAATGAGTTATTTAGTTTCCAGCTGTTTGCATGTTTTTTGTCTTTACTTTTGTTGTTGAGTTCTACTTTTACTGCATTGTGGTCAGATAGTATGCATGGTATTATTTCTATTTTCTTATATTTGCTGAGGCTTGCTTTGTGCCCTAGGATATGATCTATTTTGGAGAAGGTTCCATGGGCTGCTGAGAAGAATGTATATTGTGTAGAGGTTGGATGAAATGTTCTGTAGACATCTACTAGGTCCACTTGATCTATTGCATATTTTAGATCTTGGATTTCTTTATTGAGTTTTTGTTTGGATGACCTATCTATTGATGATAATGGAGTGTTAACGTCTCCCACAACCACTGTGTTGGCGTTTATATATGCTATTAGGACTTTTAGGGTATGTTTGATGAAATTGGGTGCGTTGACATTGGGTGCGTACAGATTGATGATTATTATTTCCTTTTGGTCTATTTCCCCTTTTATTAGTATGGAATGTCCTTCTTTGTCTCGTTTGATCAATGTAGGTTTGAAGTCTACTTTGTCAGAGATAAGTATTGCTACTCCTGCTTGTTTTCGGGGGCCATTGGCTTGGTAAATCTTCTTCCAGCCTTTCATCCTAAGCATATGCTTATTTCTGTCGGTGAGATGAGTCTCCTGTAAGCAACAAATTGTTGGATCTTCTTTTTTAATCCATTTTGTCAAACAGTGTCTTTTGATGGGTGAATTAAGTCCATTAACATTAAGTGTTAGTACTGATAGGTATGTGGTGATTCCTGCCATTTAGTTATCTTAGTTGTTTGAAGGTTTGATTGTGTGTACCTAACTTGATGTTACTCTCTACTGTCTTGCTTTTTCTTATCCTGTGGTTTGGTGCTGCCTGCCTTTTCATGGTTAAGTTGGGTGTCACTTTCTGTGTGCAGGATCCCTTGCAGAATCTTTCGTAATGGTGGCTTTGTGGTCACATATTGTTTTAGTTTCTGCTTATCATGGAAGACTTTTATTGCTCCATCTATTTTGAATGATAGCTTTGCTGGGTAGAGTATCCTGGGGTTGAAGTTATTTTCATTCAGTGCCCGGAAGATCTCACCCCACGCTCTTATTGCTTTTAATGTTTCTGTTGAGAAGTCTGCTGTGATTTTGATGGGTTTACCTTTGTATGTTACTTGTTTTTTCTCTCTTGCAGCCTTCAATATTCTTTCCTTAGTTTCTGAACTTGTTGTTTTAATGATGATATGTCGTGGAGTAGTTCTATTTTGATCTGGTCTGTTTGGTGTCCTGGAGGCCTCTTGCATTTGTATGGGAATATCTTTCTCTAGATTTGGGAAATTTTCCGTTATTATTTTGTTGAATATATTACGCATTCCCTTCGCTTGCACCTCTTCTCCTTCTTCGATGCCCATGATTCTCAAGTTTGGTCTTTTGATGGAGTCGGTGAGTTCTTGCATTTTCTTTTCACAGGTCTTGAGTTGTTTAATTAATAGTTCTTCGGTTTTTCCTTTAATTACCATTTCATCTTCAAGTTCTGAGATTCTGTCTTCTGTTTGTTCTATTCTGCTGGATTGGCCTTCCGTTTTGTTTTGCAGTTCTGTTTCGTTCTTTTTTCTGAGGTTTTCCATATCCTGGCTGTTTTCTTCTTTATTGTTGTCTATTTTTGTCCTGAGTTCATTTATCCATTTATTCATTGTGTTCTCTCTTTCACTTTGGTGTTTATACAGTGCTTCTATGGTTTCCTTTATTTCTTCTTTTGCTTTTTCAAATTCTCTATTTTTATTGTCTTGGAATTTCTTGAGTGTCTCCTGTACATTTTGGTTGACCCTATCCAGTATCATCTCTATAAAATTCTCATTGAGTACTTGTAGTATGTCTTCTTTTAAATTATTCTTGTAGGCTTCATTGGGTCCTTTGGCATAGTTTATCTTCATTTTGTTGGAGTCTGGCTCTGAGTTTCTGTTCTCTTCATTCCCCTCTGGTTCCTGTACTAATTTTTTGCTGTGGGGAAACTGGTTTCCTTGTTTTTTCTGTCTTCCTGTCATTGTCCTTGGTGTTGTTACTGTCCCTGTACTGTGTGTAATTAAGTATTTTCTAGCTTGTAATAATAACAATGGTAATATTGAGAATGGAAGAGTGAGCTGGGATGGAAAGCAAGAAGTTAAAGAAAAGGGGAAAACAAATATACAGACAAGAGGGAGAAAGCAGAACAAGGTATCAGACAAGAGAGTTTCAAAGGTATAAACAGGGAGTGTTAGTGTACTAATCGACAGTAAGCTGAACAGACAATAGAGAGACAGAGAGAGGATTGAAAATCAAAGATAAAAAAAATAAAAAATAAGTATATGAAAGTAATATCTATTTATAAAAATGAATTAAAATAAAATGGAAAATAGGAAATTAAAAAACAAAAAACAAAAAACTTCCAAGTTTATATGCAATGCAATTTCAGTCTTAATAATTTGGATGTCCGTCTTAATCTCCAGTCCTGGAGTTGGTGCCTCAGATGTTGTTCTGTAGTTGTCTCATCAAAGGGGATGCATAAAGTAGAACAAAACTACACTCACACACACACAGAAGGAAAAAAAAAAAAAAAGCCCCACCAAGTGTCCCCAGTTCAAATGCAATACAGTTTCAGTAAGTTTTTCGGCTTGCAGGTGTAATTCGGTTGTTCTCTCATCAAAGGTAGGGAGAAAAAGAAAAAAAAGCTTCTGGAGGCAGTTCTGAGAGTGGTATCTGCAACTGTGGCTTGCCTGCCTGCTGCTCTCAGCCTGTAGCTGGCGGCGTTATTTATGCAGATCTCTGGGGTGAGCTTAGCACTCACCTGGTCCCACAGGCTTTGTTTGCTCAGAGTTCTCCTGTGCAAAGCTACAGGCTTTCCCCTTTCCAAGCACTGGGAAAGGCGACACTGCCCCGCGTTGTCAGGCCTGCGTGTTTATTTACAGTTCACGTGGGAAGTGGGTCTTCCCTCCTCTCACAAGCGTCCCCGCTCCTGGTTGCTGGGCACGCCCCGCTCCCGCCAGAGCCTCTCCGTCCCGCCCGGCTCGTTTATTTACAGTCCCGGGAAGGATTCCCTTCCCCCAATCTTCAGCGCTCAGGGCGCCCCACCCTCTTTCCAGCGTGTCTTAACTGTTCTTATTGCTTAGTACTCAGTTTCTCTTTTTTCCTGGGTGGAGGTCAGTGTGTCCAGGGGGCTATGCTGCTCTGGCCCAGGCTTGTCTGTGGGGGAACCGCGGTACCGCGAAGCTCACCTGGTCCGCGTCTTCCCAAGCCGTATGGGCGCCGGCCACTGGCGGCCCGGGGGCCTCCTCGGTTCTCCGTTTAACGTGAAGTGGAGATTCTCTGCGCTGGCTGGAGATGTGGAGGGGTCAAAGTTATGCCTTTTCTCGGTGATTATGCCTGCAAAGTGTGTCTCCAGCGTCTCTCCAAGATTTCACTATAGGAGGCTCGCTTTCTGCTTCCTCCCTCTAGCCGCCATCTTGGAATTCTCTCGTTTCAGCATTTTAAAGAAAGAATTAACTCGACAAAAAATAAAAAATTTCTTAAGTCATATAGTACATTTTCAATGATTTCTTCCAACTTTGGTTTTCCTTTTCTAAAGACTTTCTAAAAGTACGACTTTAAGTTACCTAATTTTATTTCAAAAACAAGTATGGTAGAAAATTCTGTATTTATAAATGTGACTCATTATATACGTTTAAAATACTTTCTAACATTCATATCTACTACTTAAATGTAGCAGAATGTAACACCACACCATTTTTACTTTTTATTGCTAGCAACTGTCAAGTGTAGTTTGGATCTCGACTATGAAAGATAAAAGTATTTAGGCCAGTCATAGTATCTCTGGTCTGTAAAACTCAGCAGTAAGGAGACTAAGACAAGGAGGATCGCCAAATTGATACTAACTTGGGCCTGCATGGACAGACCGTCTCAAAAAAAAAAAAATTAGTGAAAATGCAAGGCATAAGATTTTGAAAGTGTCTAATCAAATCACATTTCCGTTACCAAAGATGACTTCGACATAAGATTGTAATAAAATCCACGTTTTACTTGCTACATTTGTTAAGGAATATGGAATATACGTTTTCCTCATCGGGCTCTCAGACTGAAACTTAAAACTTTTCTTTTTTTCTTTTATTATTCATATGTGCATACCAGGCTTGGTTCATTTCTCCCCCCTGCCCCGACCCCCTCCCTTACCACCCACTCCGCCCCCTCCCTCTCCCCCCCTCAATACCCCGCAGAAACTGTTTTGCCCTTATCTCTAATTTTGTTGTAGAGAGACTATAAGCAATAATAGGAAGGAACAAGGGGTTTTGCTGGTTGAGATAAGGATAGCTATACAGGGCATTGACTCACATTGATTTCCTGTGCGTGGGTGTTACCTTCTAGGTTAATTCTTTTTGATCTAACCTTTTCTCTAGTTCCTGGTCCCCTTTTCCTATTGGCCTCAGTTGCTTTAAGGTATCTACTTTAGTGAAACTTAAAACTTTAAACTTAGTATACTTTGAATAACCCGTCTCTCCTTGCTCCATTTTTATTTCAAAGATTACTTGATGTTGAGTGAAGCTTGGGACGGCAAAAGTTGCTAAGTATTTCCCAAGCTCAGAAATGAAGAGAACTCATATAATTGTAGGGAGGGAGGAAAACCTGTAAAACTTCTGGAGCTGGTAACTAGGCCAAGACCCGCACGGAAATGTGGTAGGTGTTTGGGTAACCAGACCCTTGGGTCCAGACCCAAGACCATTGTGCGTAGCCTGCGCGGGTTCGGTCTCCTCGCGGGCTTCTATGGCGAAGGAGGCGGCTAGGTGTGTGGTGGACGAACAGCAGCGCGGAGGAGGAAAAGACGTTGTGAGTCAGGTCGGCCGTGCTTTCGCCGCACCTTGCCCAGTGGGTGCCTCTGCCCATCTACCCTTCCGCATTTTCCTGGGTCTCTCCCGGGTGGTGACGTGACGTGCTGACGGCGGGCCCATGCCGCGGAGCTGGGCCGCTTTTTGTCAGCTCCGAGCTCGGCCCCTCCTCCCTCCCTCCGCCCGCCCCACCACCGGAGTCCGGCCCAGTGCTCCAGAGAAAGGCCGGCCTGAAGCACCCGCTACCGTTGCTGATCGCCCTTCTGCTAGACTGGTGACTTCCTGTTGCCGCGACGGCCGTGTGTCCCAGTGCGCGCAAGGTGGTCTAGTCAGCGGCCCGTAAAGACAACCTCCCATGCTAGGCCGGACTGCATGGCACGCGACGCCGAGCAGGCCCTGGGCAGGCCACAGTTAGGCCCGGAAAGGTGCTCGGATGCTCTAAGTGGCGGTGGAGGCGCGTTCGGTAAGCGGGCGGGGGCTGGGATTGGATTGCCCTGCTGTCCCGGAGGCGGCCGCCTGATCGCGGGTCGGCTCCGTGACCAACCTGTGGCACCACACGGGGGGAGGCCTGGCCGGGAACCTAAGTCCACAACGTGAAGTGAAGGCCGCAGGCCTGCCGGGCAGATTTTCGTTATGTAAATATGGGGGAGGGAGGGGAGGGGAGACAAGATGGCGGCCACTTGGCGCCTGGTGCGGGGGTGTGGCGAGGTCGCAGGGGTGTGGGGGGGTCGGTATGATGGCTGACTTGTTTGCCGGGAGGGGGAGCCGGGATTTTGAATGCTATTTGGACAGAAAAATACCACTACAGCCCGTTAGAGGGGGTGGGAGAGCAGCCTGCGGCGTCGTCGCCTTAACTGTCCGGCACCAGAGTTTTGGCGCGGCGTCGTGTACGCGCCTAGGGGCGTGTTTGCTCCGTGAGGCTGCTGCGCTCTTACCGCCATGATGAAGATTCGTGTTCCCGCCCCTCCGCGGCTACATCGCTTTCCTTGCCCTGCCTCCCATAGTTTAGTGAACGACTGCCTTTTCCCGCTGTATTTCAGCGGGTTCTTTTCACTCTGTTTTGTGGGCACTAGTTGCGTCTTGCTGTCTTGGTTCCCGGGTTGGAGGTTTTTCCCTCCGTCAGTTACCATTTAAGGGTGGTCGGGGAAGGTGGCCCCACTGGCACTCCTGGGGATTTTATTTTTCGTTAAGTGAAGTAACCCTTGTTTATTATGACTTAGGTGCGATTCTTCGCCAGTCACTGATCCCAGGAATGCATGATATATAAAAGTAGAATTTGATGGGAAGAAAGTTCTTATATTCTTGACTAATGGAAGGAAACTGTAATTACATGGTACTAAAGTGAAGGAAATTTGGGGTTTTGACAGTATTGGCATTTGAATTCTGCACATTGTGCTTGGTAAAGAAAAACTTTTTAAAGATACATCCTCAGGTTGGAGAACCTCTCCAAGAGCTCATTTGAACCATAAACTTTTTAAAAGAAAAAAGGCGCTGGAAAAGCACATTTTCTTACTGAATTACATGTTTGCAACGTCATGGACCCACGATGCTATTTAAGTTTTTCTACTGTATTTGAAGTTGAATTTTGAATTTTTATCCCTCAAAGTGCTTTGGATTGCATGCTGTCTCATGTTGCTGGTGAAGCAAAACCATGTGTTCATACACTTTATGGTAAGTGGTAAGAAAAAATGTGCTGTAATACATGTCTGCCTAAAGTTTGCTGCTTTTATTTGTAGCATCAGAAAAATATTCCTTAATAGGATGGTGTTAATAAATACAGTGGGTAAACTTTTTTATGTAGAGGTGGGAGTAGGGAAAAGGTATTACAAGAAAGTTACTGTGGGGCAGGATTGAGGGCTTGACTGAAATGGTAGAGATTCTGCCTAACAAGTTCATGTTTCTGACTTCAAACTTGGTGGTGTGTGGACGGGTGGGGTACAGTGGAAACAGCCTCTATTTCCAATTTGGCTAAACTTGATGTTCAACATACCAGATTGGTAGTACAGACCAGAAAAGTTTGTGACTGGGAGTTGTAGAGTGACAGCAAACCTGAGATGTGGTTGATACTCAGTTTATAATTCTGACTTCAAGAAGTGTTGTTCCCATTGCAAAAGTTTCATAGTTGCGAAATATGAGTGAAAGTAGTAAGCTGATTACTTTTTGTTTCTAAAATATTGTCAAGAATATTGCTTTGTGTGTGTATGGGGTGCGGCGAGAATATTGGAGTTTGAACTCAGGACTTTGCTCTTAGTAGGCAGGTACTCCTTCCACTTGAGCCAGGCCTCCAGTCCTAGAATATTTTTTAAATGTTACTGTTTCTTGGATGTTGTTCCATATTTGCAAAGTATCACAATAAATAAATGTGAAGTTTAATAGGAAAATGTACTGTCATGATTGAGAACTACAGGGAAAAATTCATAAAGTCCATCAATTAAGTATTGAGAAGTAGAATTAGTTAAAGCAGTTCTTAAAACTTCAGTTCCTTTCATTGTTCTTAGGCAAGCCTTGCCGGACAACAGTATCACCTGATAAGAATAACACTTTTTATTACTTTTCTTCTCTTAAAGCTCATATTTAACTTAATGCTCTACACATAGGGGTCTCAGAAAACATGCAGCATTTATTTCCTACAATTATATGGTATAAAAATCAAGTTTTCCGTTTTTCCTAGACAGTAACAGCTTAAAGCAGTTATGTTCCTTGAGTACTGAAGGAAACGAGATTGGCATATTTACGGTAACAAACAGGTTACTGTTCAGAAGGAGGCATTACAAGAAATATAAACAGACTAGAAGCAAGTTGTATATGCATTGTTTGTTGACTTGATAACTTGCTAATGCATTTTCTATTTGTTGACTGTAGAAGTAGTTGCCCTCTATCTTTGACAGCTGAAGAGCTATAAAGAAGATAAAATTGTGTGTTACACAGTACAACAGCAGGTTATTCCAATTACAGCCGTAATGGATGTGCAAGATTAAATTAGACTCAAGCATAATTTAAAAGGACAGGTAAGAATGTAGCTTTAAAGGGTTTCTTATAGAAATGACTAAATATAAACAATGTTCTTTGCCTGAAGGGAGAGGTCTAGATGATCTTGAAAACTGATGGGTGGAATACCTTACTAACCAAGTGTTTTGGGTAAATGAGGTATTGGTTTTAAGACACCTTTTTTTTTTTCTTTCCTGTTTTTAAAAAAATACAGTGTTTTTGGTGGGAGTAAAGAGGGAATACTGTTAGATGGTTTTTATTTGAGCTACTTGGTAGGTGGAGATTTGGAGAATCCTGGTTCAAGGCCAGCCCAGGCAGAAGTTTGGCCCCATCTCAACCAAAAAGTTCACATTTATAATCACAGCCACACAATATGCTATGGGTAGCAATATCAAGGCCCTAGGCTAACCCCTGGCAAAAAGGTGAGACTCTATCAAAAAAAAATAACCTAAAAGGCTGAGGGTGTGATTCAAGTGGTAGAGTACCTCCCTGGTAAGTACTAGACTCTTAATTTAAACTTTGTACAGCTTATCTCCCTTCTAAAAACTTGTAGTACTTTTTAGAAATAAGCTAGCTGTATTTCTATTTATGTTTTCACTAATTAACCAGTTTATTATTATTTATATTTGTGCAGATTAGAAATTACAAACCTTCTTTTTTGTAATTGTAGTCCCAGTCCCCTAGCATATTTCTTGTTCTTTTATAATTCTAGATGGCCATCTGATGTAAGTTCTTGATATCTGCTACTTTATGGATTTCCTTTATTTCTACATAGATTTTCCTCTGTGTATTTTTTCTCTGTGCTTTCAGTTGATGGGGTACTTGCCTTCCTTCTAAGTACTTTTATTCTGCCTATGCTCTACCCTGACTTTCTCTTGATCCTTTGTCTTCCTTTTAAATATTTACATATATGCTCATTTTACAAAAACTTCGTCTTAATTCTATCAGTCTTTTTATCTAAGCTCTTTCAGTTTTTGGAGATATGGTCTCCTGGTATGGGTCAGGCTGGTTTTGAACTTTGCATCGCTCTGCTTTAGCCTCCCTAGTGCTGGGATTATTAGGCAGGTAACACATGTTCTCTTTATATTGTGTTTTCTCCAGTCTCCTTCTTATCCTTACTGTCCTTTTCATGCTCACCTTTTCATCAGTTACTGGTGTTTCCATTAACTGAACATCTCTTCCATATTCAGAAGGCTGACTTAATACATAGTAGATACCTAGTAATAGTTACGGAAAATTTCCTTTGTTCTAGAGTTTTTAAAATAGCTCCTGCTTCTTGCCTATTTAATTTTTGTTTTCTTTTTCCTTCTGTTCTACAGTTTTCTCAGACTCATTCTTCTGTCACACAGAGTAATGTAAATATCTTTAGTATTTAATTTGTTATATTTTTGTGTTCTTCCCTCAGTTATGAAAAATCCTTATTGTAGAGAAGTTTCTTACTCTGCTTTGTTAATTCTAGTAGAATTAGAAGTTTACAGAGTTTAATACATCTCCAACTGAAACTTAAGTAGCCAACCAGAAACTTTTTGGAAATTGAGTAAAAATATTAATGTGTACCACATGTATTTGTGAAAGCACCCAGTCAAAACAGGGAGATCAATAACTTTCTCTTTTATTCATCACTGCTCTTTACTTCAACTGACAGGACTGTTGGCAGCCAATTCAAATCTAGCCAGAATTACTGTTGTGGTAGTGATGGTTATTATTATTTTGGTACTGGGGTTTGGACTCAAGGCTTCTTTCTTGTCAGGTGTTTATTCTACCACTAGAGTCACATCCTAACCCTTTCTTCTTTGGTTTTTTTGGAGATAGGTTCTCTACTTTTTGCCCAGGTTAGCCTAGACTTCACTCCTCTTTTATTTTATGCTACCCATCATCCACTGTGATGACAGGCCTGTGCTATAAGGCCCGCTTTTTTCATCAAGATAGGTCTTGCAGACCTTTTCTGCTTGGGGTGGCCTGGAATCTCAAAGTACATGCCACTTTGTCCAGGCATTGGTTAGATGTGCTGACTTTTTGCTAGAACGGATCTTGATTTATAGACCTGTCAGTCTCACCCTTGTCAAGTAGCTAGAATTATAGGCGTGAACCACTAGTGTCTGGCAGGTTTTTTTTTTTTTTTTTTTTTTTGAGATAGGGTATCACTGTAGCCCAGGCTATACATGATCCATCTCCCCTTGTCTCCCAAGTGGTGACATTATAGGCATATGACACCAAACCTCGATTAAAGTGGCATTTAAATCAGGACGAGGTAGAAAAAAATTTTTTCTTTTATTCATTTTTTTCATACTGGAGTTTGAACTTGGTCTGGTGTTTTCTAGGCACACACTCTATACTTTCGACAAATCCCCACCGACCTTTTTTTGTTTAGTTATTTTTCAGGTAGGATCTTGCATTTTTGCCTGGGGTTGACTTTGAACTGCTTTCTACTGCCTTGATGAGAGATTTTTCCTGGTCACACAGAAATTTTGAAGGCTTTTAAAAAATATTAAGAAGTTAACATAATTAACAGTATATTAAGCATTTAAATTATAAATTGTTTTGAAGGTATTGAAAACAAGTACCCTTATGTAATAAACTATAGCATTGTGTTTCATAAGTTTGCCTCATTGTGTTTCATTTTGCCTCAAGAGGTAGAGTGCTTGCCTAGAAAGAATGAAGGCCTGAGTTCAGACACTAGTTCCACCTTAAAAAAAAAGTAATTTTTTTTTAAAAATTGTAGCAATTTTTAAATTAAATTAAATTTAATTAATTAAATTTACTACTTAAACAATTAATTAAATTGCTACTTTTAATTACAATTAATTAAATTGCTACTTTTGTAGCAATTAAATTTTTAATTGCTACAAAAGCAATTAAAGGATTGCTTAAGTACTTCCTTTTACTTTTTTCCTCAGACATGGTATGTGTGGCTTAACAAGTATATGTTTTGTTTATTTTATTTATGTGTGATTTTTTTATATTTGTGCTTTATTATTTATACTTAATTGAATAAGATTTACACTTGTTAAATATGAATTTAGTTTATTCTTACAATGTTGCCCAAGTACTCATAACAATCTTTGACAATTTTTCAGGGTGTCTGTGAGAAGAAAACTATTTTCACGAAAATACTAATTTTTCTTTTTTAAAAAACTGATACTTTTATGAATGTTGGTGCATAGTGGAGTTTTCCAGAGACTGTCTGACAAATGGCTGTTCAAAAAAATTGAAAGCAGACAGAAGATATATCTTTTTAATTGATTTTTTTAAATTCCTTTTTTTTTTTGTGAGATAGATTTTTGCTATGTTGCCTGGGCTGTCCTTGAACTCATGATTTTCCTTCCTCAGTTTCTACAGTGTTAGGATTTACAGGGGTACCATACCCATACCCAACTGTCTTCTTTTAAACCACATATTAAAGTGATTTGTAATAATATTAATTTTTTTTAATTTAGAAAATGCTTTCATTACAGATGCTGTTTATATGGTCATGATTTTTCAGTTTTAAGTGAATAAATACAATACACATCTTCAGTTGTAAAGTAGACCTAAGATAAAGTTTAAGAAAGAGCTAATTTATCCATACACTTTGTAAATACATATCCATTCTTCGGTTCAGTTAGCTTTTTAGTTTCTGTTTTGCAAATTTGAAGCAATCCTGCTGTGAACATTTGTGTTCACAAATGTTCCTGTGTTTAAGTGGAATTGATACCCTGGAAAACAATCAGAAGTGGTACAGTGTCGACAAAGCTGAGAATTGCTAAGTTCTTTCTCCAGTGGTTATTGATACTGTTGTGTATGCGCTTCTGTTGTGTATCATTACTAAAGATTTGACATATTAAAATTTTCTAGAATTTTGGGGTTAAGTGTTATCTAATAGAAGTTTTAATTTTGTTCTTAATCAGATTATTGATGAGGTTGAGCTTTCCTACCTGCGCATCTCCCAGTATATTATTGGCTGTATGAATGTCCTTTTCAGTAAATTGTTTGTGTTGGTTCTTGCTTATTTATTAATATTATTTTGTATTCTTTATAAAAATTGTTTACAAATTACATTGCAAATACCTCTTTAGTTTGTGGCTTCTTTTAAGCCTTATTTTTGATAACGTTTTGTTGAATACTACTTGAAGTAAGCTCTTTAGTGTTTTCATGAATGGCTTTTGGTTTTTGCATCCTTAAAAAACTTCTTCTCTTTTCTTATTCCCCTGTTGTTGATTGAACCCAGGACGTAGTATTCATGCTAGGCAATTACTCTGAGTTGTGAGTCCAGTCCCTTTGCCTTTTATTGTTGTTTTGCTTTGCTTTGTTTATTTTTTGGCAGTATTGGGGTTTTGAACTTGACCTCACATTTGCTAAGCAGGTATTCTAGCATTTGAACCTTGCCTCCAGCTTGTATATATATACATAAGACAATTAAATTTTTTATATATAATTTTTTTTAAAGTTTGCTGTCTTTTTAAAATAATATTTAGAATACTTACCTGAATTTTTTTCTACCGTTTTTTTCTATGACTTACTTAATCTTTCTCCCCACTCATAATGGAATACAACTCAAAGGGTACATCATATTCTCATATGTATATGTGTAATTTCAAATTCCTCGTCTTTGATGTCAAACACATGTAGATTTAACAGTTTTGGTGAATATACCTTGTCCTTCTTTTTATTCTTTTTGTGGTGCTAAAGTTGAATCCAGAGCCTTGTGCATGTTAGGTAAGCACTCTACTACTGACCTATCCTTGCATTTAGTGTGTTTTATTTCTTTGTCTTTCCATGACATTTAATTTTCATCATGGTACATATGCACTGTTTTCTATTTTGTTGCTACAAATTTATTTAATCAACTTCTTGAGAGAAGTTTTACTCTATTTTTGATATGAAATTCTGAAGCCCTAGAGATTATATCTAGGTTATAAAGCTAACAGCAAGATTTGAATTTGACCATGGGGTTCTAGAGTCTATACTCACATAGTATTATGTTGTTTAAATTCTGGTATTGTGATACCTCCAGCATTCTTCGTTTTTCTTTTTTTTTTGGTGGCACTGAGGTTTGAACTCAGAGCCTCACACTTCCTAGGTAACTCTTACTGCCAGCCTGTTTTGTGTGTGTGTGTGTGTGTGTGTGTGTGTGTGTGTGTGTGTAATGTGCATACATATATATACACACAGTTGTAGAGTATAGTGTTTCCATAGGCTGGCTGTTGTGAGTAGTGCTGCATTAAACATGAGTGTGCATGTGTGTGTCTTTATTGTATCCTGACTGACTTTTCTTTGGATATATGCCCGGGAATGGTATTGCTGGATCAAATGGTAGTTCTGTCAGTTTTCTCAGGAACCTCCACACTGCTTTCCACAGTGGTTTTATTAATTTACATTCCTACTGACGGTATCACATCCTTGCCAACATTTATTGTTTGTGTTCTTAACAATTACAGTGACATGAAATCTTAATGTGATTTTGATGACCCAGGGACATTCAGCATTTTTTCTTATCTTTACTGGCCATTTATACATCTTCCCTTGAAAAATTAGTTCCATTCAGTTCATTTGCCCATTTTTTTAATTGGGTCATTAATTTTTCAGAGGTTCATTGATCTAAATTTTTTATGTATTGTGGCTATTGTTCCTTGTCAGATGTGTAGCTGGCAAAGAATTTTCTTCATCCTGTGCCTGCCTCTTCATTCTGGCAACTGTTTTCTTTGCTGTGCAGATAGTTTCATTTGTTAATCCTTTCTCTTACTTGCTGAGCCATGGGAGTTCTTTTTAGAAAGTTATTGAGTATGCCTATATGTTCCAGAATTTTCCCCATTTCTTCCAGTATGTTCAAAGATTCCTGCCTTACACTAAAATTTGAATCAGTTTGAATTGATATTAGTACAGGGTGAAGGACAAAAACCTAATTTCAGTGGGGTTTATTGTTTATTTTCTTTGGGAGCCCTGGAGCTTGAACTTAGGGCTTGATACTTGCTAGGCAGATGTTCTACCACTTGAACCACTCTACCAGCTCTTTTTCATGTTGGGTAGTTTCAAGATGGGATCCAGAGAACTGTTTGCTCAGAGCTGACTTCAAACCCCAATCTACCTGATCTCTGCCTCCTGAATAGATAGGATTATAGGCGTGAGCCACCTTCACTTGGCAAGTTTCATTGTTCTATGTGCAGATAAAGAGTTTTCCCAGCACTATTTGTTGAAAAAGACTATCTTTTTCTCCATCATATGTTTTGGAGCCCTCTGTCAAAAATCAGATGGCTGTAGCTGTGTGTCTGTGGGTCCTGTGTTCCATTCATTGGTCTTGTCTTATTTTTGTTCCAGTACCATGCTGTTTTATTGCTATGGCTCTGTAATATAGCCTGAAGTCAGATACAATACCTCCAGCATTACTCTTGTTGCTCATTGTTGCCTTGGCTATTCGATGTTTTTTGTGCTCCTTTATGAACTTTAAGATAGATTTTTCGATCAGTTTTTGATGAGGATTGCATTAAACATGTAGATTGCTTTTGGTGGTATAGCCATTTCCATTGTACTGATTCATGATCATGGATGATCTTTCCATTTTTTAATATGTTCGTCAGTTTTTCTTTAGTGATTTATAGTTTTCATTATAGAAGTCTTTCATATCCTTTGTTAAATTTATTCCTAAGTCTTGCCCTCTCCCCCCCCCTCCCCCTGCCAAATGCTATTGTAAATGGGATTGTTTTCCATAATTCTTTTGCAGTTTGTTCATTGTTGGTATACAGAAAAGCTAGTTTTTTTGTTTTTTTGTTTTTTTAGATCTAATTGTGTCCTTCTGTTTTACTGAAAATATTTATGATGCCTAAGAGTTTTTTGTTGGATTTCTTTTTTTTTTAAGTATAAGATTATGTCATCTGTGAATAGGGATAATTTGATTTCTTCCTTTTCTATTTGAATTTCTTTTATTTCTTCCTGTCTTACTACTCTGTCTAGGAATTCCAAAACTAGGTTGAATAAGAATGGGAAGAGTGGACACACTTGACTCATTCCTCACTTTGAAAGAAATAGGTTTCAGTTTTTCTCTGTTTAGTATAATATTGACTATAGGTTGGCCTTTATTATGTTGAGGTATATTCCTTTTATTCCTATTTTCTTTGGAGCTTTTATCGTAAAATGATGTTAAATTTTGTCAGGTTTTTTTCTGCAGCTTTTGAGATTATTGTGTGGTTTTTGTCCTTGCTACTTACATTGATTTGGATATGTTGAACCAGTATTGTATCCCTGTGGGGAACTGACTTGATCATTGAGTATGATCTTTTTGGTGCGTTGTTGAATTCAGTTTGCTAGTATCTTACTGAGAAATTTTCCACCTACGTTTACTAACGAGATTGACCTGTAATCCTCCTTTTTTTTTTTGTTGCACCCTTGTCCGATTTTGGTGTGAATATAATACTAGCTTCATAGAATGAGTATGGTAATATTCATTCCCCTTATTATTTCATAGAAAAGTTTGATGAACTTTGATGTTACTTCTTTAAAGATTTTGTGGAAATTAGCAGTGAATGCATTGTCCTGGGTTTTTCTTTTGGTGCTTCAATTTCATTCTTTTCTACAGTTCTGCCTATGTGATTTATATATTCTTAGTTCAATTTTGGTTTGTCATGTGCATCTACAAATTTACCAGTTTCTTCTAGACTTTTCAGTTTTAAGTATATGTTTTCAAAGTAGTCCCTAAAGATCCTCTTTTCCCTCCTCCTTGTCAGATTGGCTAAGAGTCTGTAAGTCTTATTTATCTTTTTGAAGAACCAACTTTTTTTTTGTTGAGTCTTTGTATAGTTGGGGGAGGCTCTCTTTTCCTGATGTTGGCCCTTATTTTTATTATTCCTTTACTTCAGCTAACTTTGGGTTTAGCCTGTTCTTGCTTTTCTGGGAACTTAAATTGCATCAGAAGGTCATTTATTTGAGGTCTTTCTGTGTTTTAATGTAGGCATTCACAGCTATAAACTTTTGCCTTAGCTCTGCCTCTGCTGTATCACAGAGGTTCTGGTAGGTTATTTTTTCATTTCTGTTAGATTCCAGGAACTTTTTGATTCTAACCTTATTTCTTCAATGGGACCACTGATCATTCAACAACGTGTTGTTAAGTCTTAATGTGTTTGGTTATTTTCTGCAGTTTCTTCTGTTGACTCTTAATTTTGTTTCATTATCGTCTGACAGGATACAGAAAGTAATTTTATTTTTCTTATATTGTTAAGACTTGGTTTGTCCCCCTGAATACCTGTCTTGGAGAACACTCCAGTGGCTACTGAGAGAAATGTTTAGTGTGCTGCTACTGTATGAAATATTCTGTGGATAACCCCATTCCTTCTATGGTGTCATTTTAATTGTGAAATTTCTTTGTTGACTTTTTGTCTGAAGAACCTATCTATTGATGATAGTGGGTTATTACCGGTTCCCATCGGTGTTTTGTGGCCTGTTTGTGGTTTGAAGTGTAGCAACGTTCATTAAATGTTGGGTGTGCCAACAGTGGGCACATATCAGTAAACATTTGTTATTTCTTTTAAAGCATCTATTTAAAGATAAAGTTAGATGGTCAGAAAACAAAGATATAAATTTCACTGTGCTATTATTATAAAATTAGATGAGTAGAAAGATAGATGAAGTAAAAAAATGACTCAAGTTTTATTAAATTACTTACTGGAAAAATGAAGAACAATGTTAAAACACTGACTTGTTACTTAAGTGTTTTCTGAGGATTTCTATGTGAAAGTCATCTAGATAATGGAAGCCAGTTTAAAATATTACAGTATGTAGTGACATAGTGACAA
This sequence comes from Castor canadensis, assembly GCF_047511655.1. Classification (NCBI taxonomy): domain Eukaryota; kingdom Metazoa; phylum Chordata; class Mammalia; order Rodentia; family Castoridae; genus Castor; species Castor canadensis. The sequence continues at coordinate 142,728,175 of NC_133405.1, forward strand.
AATACCTTTTTTCCCCCACCCTTGGGTCCCCATTCACAATATAGCCCAGGCTCAGGCCCTTGGCTGAAGTGTGTATGGGGTGGGTTTGGCTGAAGTGTGTATGGGGTGGGTTTACTTTGCCTCCTTTCTCTATGTATTCAGTGTATGAACACAATCTGTGATAAGCACCAGCAAAAAATATCTTGAGATTTTATTTCTGTAAATGAAATAGAATTATGAGATTTTTGAAGATGAAAATTAGGAAATTATGTGCATGTGTGTGTTTCTCTTTTTTTTTTTTATTTTTTATTTTGGTGTGTTGGTTCTGGGGTACCTGGGCTTGTTCTTGCTAGGCAGATCCTCTACCACTTGAGCTATGCCCCTGGCCCTTTTTTGCTTTAGTTATTTTTCATAGAAGGTTTTCTTTCTTCAGCCCAGGATCTGTCTCAGATTCTCCTGCCTGTGTCTTGTAAATAGCTGGACTTAACAGTGGGCACACCATGCTCAACTTACTTGTTGCAGTGCATTCTTTTCACACTGGCTGGCATGGAACTACAGTCTTCCCATATATGTAGGTGCACTACACCCTACAAATGTGTTCGTCTTTTAAAAATGAAATTTAGCTATAATCGTAACAGTATACTACTTCTCTGAAACTCCACCCCCCCACCCAATAAAAAAATGCAAGTGAGAAGTTATATTTGGCATAGTTTTTCTGACAAGAATTATGATAGCACAGAACAGTAAGTAATTTCACATATTTGAGCTACATTGTGCAGTTATTTATTCAAGAAATTTGACAATTTTCTAAGATCTTTTGTCGTGTTTCTTTTGGTTTTTTGTGGTACTGGAATTGAACCCAGGGATTCAAGCTTGCTAGGCATGTGTTACACCACTTGATATTCTTCTTCTTTGTATTGTTTTGCGATAACGTCTTAACTTTGCCAGGGTTGGCTTCTAACTCTTGGTGTTTCTGCCTCCAAAGTACCTGAGATTACAGGCCTGCTTTACAGGCCTAACAGGTTTTTCTGATCTTGATGTTCACCTACTTCTGTTTTGGGAAAAAAGCTCTCCTTTTATTATTGTTATGAATCTTTCTCTAGTTGTAATTGGTGGGCCAGAGAAATCTGTGTGTAAGTCAGCGGTTATGGCTGTGGTCATGCATTTCTTTTTTAAGTCTTACCCACCTCACTGTTTTAGGCAACACGGGGAGTTGAATTCAAGCCTGGACTTGGAAAGTGGGGACACTTTGAGCCATGCCTCCAGTCCTGTTTAGTTTTGTTATTTTAAAAATAGGATCTTTATGTTCAAGCTGGTTGGGATCACAGTCCTCCTGCTTATGCTTCCTGGCTAGTGTGCACCACTACACCCAGAGTATTTTGGGATGAAATGGGATCTTGCAAACTTTTTGCCTAAGGAGGTCTCAAACCTCCATCCTTCTGGTGTAAACCACCTCATCACATTTATGTTTCACCTTATAATGTAATTACATTGTATTTTCTTTATCTTTTTTATCAGTTAGACTAGCATAAACAATGTGTTGTAAGGAACCAGTTACAGTTTGAGGGAGGAATGTTCAGTATTTTCAAACAGGATGAGCTTTTAATTCCCTGGTGAGTACATGTTACTTTAGAAAGTACTGGTGTGCTAAATATGTTTACTGATAGAATTTTTGCTTTCTTTTACAACCTTTGTTTAGACTATTTGAGGTTTAGACATACAGATAAGGTAAAAAAAGCTATTAAGGTATTATGCTATCATTAAAATTAGAGTAAAAGATATAGATTAAAAAGTAATATAATTGAAAAGTATTTAAGAAATATACTTCATTAAATCCCCACATGATGATACACAGTTTTCGGGACAGAGTAAAGACTTGATTGTTTTGCCAAACTAAATAAAAAAAAACAAAGGTTTTTCTGTCTATGCACTACTGGCTGTGTATCCTTGAGCCTGTTAAGTTTCACTTTTTTAAAAATTGAAATGAGATTGCATTATATCTACAGTTAATTAAGAGGAAAATTAAATGATAATTTATCCACAGGGCTTATTAACAACTATCAAATTATCGATACCAATTTTTTTGATGAAAGAATAGCTGAAAATAGACATGGATACAAGGTAAAAGACCTAACATTGGACTAATTCTGATTTTGTTAAAGAAATTAATAAACACCATACTTCGAAATCTAATGCATGTTTACTATGCTTATAGAAATTTAAGAGAACCTAAATAAAAGAGTGACTGTTGTGTGAGGAAATTAATATTGTTAAGATGTTCCATACACATCCTGTGGGAGCTCATTAAAAAGAAATTTAAATGTGTATATGGTTGACAAGAGGTCAATAACATATAACAATAATTCTTTAAAATCAGTAAGGTATCTACATATGATGATAAATACCTGTAATTCTACCACTGAAGCAGGAAGATATACCTGTAATTCTACCACTGAAGCAGGAAGATTGTTAAGTTTTAAGTCATCTCAAAACACTGAAAGGTGGTTTAGGTCTGTAATATCAGTTACTTGTAATACATGAGGTCTGGAGATGATGATCTAATCGAGGTTCAAGGCCAGCCCCTGACTAAAAGTTAGCAAGTCCCCATTTCAGTAACATGTCTGAAACCCAGCCGCTATGGTGCTTAGATAGAGAATCATGGTTTGAGGCTGTCCTGGGCAAAAACAAGACCCTATTTGAAAAACAACAAAAGAAAAGGCTGGAGAAGTAACTCAAGTGGCAGAGCAGTGCCTACCAAGTTCAAACCCTATTAGTGCCCCCTCAAAAAACTGAAGAAAAAATTAACATAAAACTCAGAGATTTACCATTCTGAGTGAGGTTAGCCTGGCCCAAAAGACCAAAAATCGTATGTTCTCCCTCATATGCGGACATTAGATTAAGGGCAAACACAACAATGGGACTGGACTTTGAGCACATGATAAAAGCGAGAGCACACAAAGGAGGGGTGAGGATAGGTAAGACACCTAAAAAATTATCTAGCATTTGTTGCCCTTAACGCAGAGAAACTAAAGCAAATACCTTAAAAGCAACTGAGGCCAATAGGAAAAGGGGACCAGGAACTAGAAAAAAGGTTAGATCAAAAGGAATTAACCTAGAAGGTAACACACATGCACAGGAAATTAATGTGAGTCAACTTCCTGTATCCTTATCTCAACCAGCAAAAACACTTGTTGTTCCTTCCTATTATTGCTTATATGCTCTCTTCAACAAAATTAGAGATAAGGGCAAAATAGTTTCTGCTGGGTATTGAGGGGGTGGGGGAGAGAGGGAGGGGGTGGAGTGGGTGGTAAGGGAGGGGGTGGGGGCAGGGGGGAGAAATAACCCAAGCATTGTATGTACATATGAATAATAAAACAATTAAAAAAAATAAAAAAATAAACTCAGAGATTTGCAAAATGCATAAAGGTCAATTTTGGAAAATTAGTTCAGAATAAGTTTTTTTTTTTTTTTTTTTTTAGTAAAATTGATGCATTGCTAATTTCCAGGGTTAACCAAGATTTGGAGAAATTGCTAATTTCCAGGGTTAACCAAGATTTGGAGAAAAGAGGCACTCTCTCATTACTGGTAAAGATGCATCAATTTCCAGGTCCCTTTTGTAGAGAACATCTTAGTGGTATCTATGAAATTTTTACATATGCAAAATACTGTTATTTATTTGACTTCTTTCACATTTCTTACAGATACATGAACAAGAAAAACAAAAGCTATGTGGTAGGCTTAGTTCAGCAGTGCATAAAAAGATGTTGAGAAAAATGAACCAATTTTCTATCTCACATTTTGAACTTGTATAAATAAGTTTTGATGTCGCTATACTCAATCCTGCATTGACTTAAGACCAGATTACAGAAATGACCAACTATACTTGAGTCTGAAATAGAATCCTAGATTTTTCTTTTCTTAAAACTGCAGCTGGAATTTGCAAAAGTGAATTCTTGACAGGTATCTCATCCTCTTAATTTTTATTGTCTGTGTCATGGAACTTAGAACTGGAGGAGTGAGTTTTAAACTGATTTTAAGTGCAAAATTAAAACACCGAGGGGGGAAAAAAAAAGATTTCCAGAGCAATTGTTAACTAGTGTGAACCACGTTGTTTTTTAGATTTCAGACTCTTTGGATTATTCTATTTATTTCTCTTCAGATTTAGCTGATCTCTCTACTTGATTTCTGCTGCAGAGGTGTAGCAGTTTCATTTAAATCATCAGAGCATGTTCTTTCACTTTTATTACAATTATTGGTACGTTTTTGGAGCCTGTTTCACTTAAATGCATGGTTTCTTTCTGATTGGGGCAGTTTTAGCTCAAGAAAGGTTAGTTTAAAAATATATGTACATATATAGATAAACAGTAATATAAATTGTTCTGGAGTATAGAACCTTCACTTTTTTTTGCCTGTTGTAAGTCCCACCCCTATGCTGGTGACAAATTCAGGCCCAGAGCAAATTATGTACTCTGCTACTACCCTAGATCCTAGATCAATTTTTATGATGATGAAATAGGAAAATAAGCAGTCACATGTACTATTCAGCTCACTAATTGATCATATTAGTAAAGAAGAACAAAAAGGAGAGGTGGGCAGACTCACTTTGGAATATACATTAAGAAATGGACATGATATGACATAGCTGACCCTTGTTTTAAGTTGCTATCTTTACTGAATAGAATCCTAAAACTTGTAGCTGTTAGTGGTTTTTTATTTGCTTTAGCTTTGTCCTTTTTATTGCACAATTTAGAATAAAGTTCTAATTTAGTTATCTGTAATGACGTACTTTTAGATACATGAACAAGCTGCTTTTGCCACATCTTAAGACGCTGATACCAGCAGCATCTTCCTGCAGGTAATACTTGTGCAGTTGTCAGCCATACTAATGAAAAACAGGCATTATTAATGGCAAATACCCAAGCTTCATTTTTTTAGAGACCTCACCTTCCAGAAAATGTGAGAATGTTGAGAGTCAAAATAGAGTGAGAAGGAAGCACTTAAGACTTATTTGAGTCATTACTCAACTTACAATGCAAAATTGAATAATAACAGTAAGTGATGGTTGTGGGATAATATTGTAGAGCCCCTGGAATTTAGAGAACTTCATGTGTTTTCTGTGCATCATTTGGGAGAACTAATCTACCTACAGATTCTAGGGCTGCCTTTCTGCTACCTAGCACCAGCTCTCACTCGATACCTGTGAAAATGGAGGAAAGAAAGTAAATTTTAGAAGTTAGAGATAGTGAAATAATGAAGCTGAAAATGGGTGGTGATGAAGAAAGTAAAAGAGAAATTATGAGGAAGGAATCAGCAAGATTTGGCAACCCAATGACAGGAAAGAAAGAAAAAACCAATTTACTCTGGTGGGAGAAAGCTAGGTTTCAGTTAGGTAAAAACTCAGCAGTCTGTTAAAAATGTTAGGACTTTCCCTGAATGTGATTTTAGGATCATTGTCATAAACCTGGTAGTTAAAAACATGAGAATAAACAAGAAAGTAGAAAAAAGAGGGCAAAGTTATAGTAGCCATCAGAATCAGGGAAACAGAACTAGAATATCACTTCCAAGAAGTGGAAAGAGTTTCAGAGTTGAAGGAACTGATAAGCCTGAGGATGAATACCTAAAACAGGAAAGTTATTCCACACATTGAATTTTTTTTCTTTCCTTTACATATTGCCACCCGACCCCTGCTTCTCTCTTTCTCTACTGTTTTGTTTTTGAGATACAGTCTTACTATGTATCTAGATTGGGCCTTGGCTTTAAATTTGCTGTGCAGGCCAAGCTGACTTGAAACTCTCCAATCTCCTTAATGCTATTATTACAGATAATAGTATCTCTGGCTAAATTTTTATTCAAATGAGATTGTATTTTGCAGAGAAATTGGAATAACAACTCAATCACATCAGTTGATATAAATATGTATTTTTTAATATGCTGAGATTAATTTGAGTTTATCCTTTTAGAACTACATTTTTAAAGAGGGAATGTATTTACATACCACAGGTAGTTTTGAATTGAGGGAAGAGTGAGAACTTACTAGAGCGTATATCCTTCCCTTTTTTTGTGGCTGGCAAAATATTAATGCCCTTGTTATGTGATACAGTTTGAATGTCATAAAACAGTATTTCTTTTATTTTTTAAAAACGTACTGTTTCTTGCAAATGAACAGAATTTGCCACAGTATTGACATGCTGAAAATCCTTTATTATTTTTAAGTTACAGTTGAGTTTATCACTTACATGTTTCCTTAAGGACTTTATCAGAACATATGTTTAAAAATAAAATAAGGCAAGAAGGATAAAAGTAGTTGGGAATTCAGAGGAGAAAGAGAGTATTTCTAGAATATTATGTGCAAACCCTACAGGATTTTAAATCCAAACTTCTTACTTATATTTTGGTGCTCTATTGATTGAGCCTTGCCTCTAGTCCATTTACTCTGGCTGTTATGGAAATGAGGTCTTTTGAACTGTTTGCCTGGGCTGGCCTGGAACTATGATCCTTCTGATCTCAGCTTCCCAAGTAGGTAGGATTACAGTTGTAAGCCAGCATTTCCCAGCTTTTAATATTTTTGTTGGTAAACTGACTAAATTTTCTAAATCGTGTTTGGAGAATAACCTGTTCGTTGTAGTTTTAGACACTAGGAAAGAAAGTGACTCTGATGGTTCCAGATGTGTTAATAAAAATAAGATTTTTATTACTGTTTTATTGTCAAATATAAATGTTTATTTACTAGTTTATTGCTGTTATCAGTTCAGTTATGACCCGAACAGTGAATGAAAAAAATACACACACACATTCACTTGTACATAGATATTGTTTGTAATCGGAAGATCAGTTAAGAGAGGTCAGTGATAATATAAAAATTTTTAAACAGTGTCTTCTTAGTGATTTTTTTAAGGAATTTTGGTTTTTTTACCATCTTGTAATTAAGAGATATCAAGATTGTGGACTGTTTTAAATACATAGATGTAATGAAGTTTTGCAGAAATTCCCTTAATAATCTTGAAAACAGGTTTTAGTTGGTTCTAAATAATTATGGGGCTATTGATAAGAAGTGGCAATAACCTTGGTGTATGAAATGTTTAAGCCCTAGCATAGTGAAAATTTAAAAAAAAAAAAAAAGGGATAGAGAGGAAGGAAGTAGGGATGGAGAAAGGAAGAAAAGAGGGATTGAGAGAGGAAAGAAAGAAGGAAGAAAGGGAAGACCCTCTGTTTATTGGGTTCCAGTGATTCATGTCTGTAACTCTTAAGTACTTGGGAAGGCTGAGATCAGAAAGATCAAGGTTTGAGGCCAGTCCTGGCAAATACTTCCTGAGACCGCATGTCTAAAATCACCAGGACAAAATGGAGTAGAGGTGTGGCTCAGCTGTTGTAATTGTGAAGTCCAGAGTTCAGACCAGACCCCAATCCCACCAAAAAAAAAGGAAAAGAAAAGAAAACCTAAAGCATTTACTCTCAGAAAAATAAAACAAATAAAACCAAAGCATGGTTACCTTCTTTCATTTAGCTGACCATTTTTGGTGGTACTTGCCCATATATTACTAGAGTCAGTTCCTTATTTCTCATTGACAGGTTTTTGATAAATAATTTGGCATTTCTGAAATGTTAGTAAACACACTTTAAAATGTGATATTAAAAAATGAATGTTTGGTATACTTTATTTCCTGGTTTAGGAGCTGTGATTAATGAACATTAAAGGCCATGGAAGAAGATGAATTTGAATTACAACCACAAGAACCAAACACGTTTTTTGATGGAATAGGTATAACTGTTTCTTTGGTTGTTCTACTTCTGACCTACCAGAGTTGGAGTTGTTTATCCAAAGGATGAATTATCAGATCTGGTATTTATTCATACTTAGATTCCTTGCCAAAAATCTCATAGCCAACTCACTCCTGTTACACTGTCAGCTTTTAAACTCTTACTGTTAACTTGTTTCTTATTTTCCCAGTCATACATTAATGTCCTGTTCTCACTCTGAAAAATATTTTGTAATTTTATTAGTTTTCTTTTGTTTCACTTTTTAAAATTTTGCCCCAGTTGTGTATTTCTACAATCCAGTGACCTAAAAGGTAAATTTATCTCAGAATTCTATAAATCAGAAGGACAAATACTACGGCTCAGGTAGATTCTCTGTGGAGTTTCACAGGGTCAAAATGAAGATTTCTGTGTTAACTTCCTATAAATCTTCAGGGAAAAGGAAAGAAAACACTTCTAACAATATTCATACTTTTCCCTAAATTTAATTCTTTATGGTTATGAGATTTAAGTTCTTGTTTCCCTTCAGTTTATCAGCCAGGATTTTTTTTTAAACATTTTTTTATTGTTGTCCTCGGTGCAGATACATTGTGCCATTTACAAAGGTTCTTACAATATACCAAATATATCATACTTGAATTCACCCGCTCTACCATTCTTCATTTCCAGTTCTCCCCCATAAAGTAGGATTTTGTTGCTTGTTTTGTTGCCCACTTTGTTTCTCATCCTTTGTAACAGTGAGTTGTGCAGTTTCCCTCATGCTCTGAATCCTCCTCACCTTCCTTTCCATCAGATCTTTTTTTATTAAGGTAATGAGTCAAATGATTGAGTACATGCCCACAAGCACTATGTAGGCACTGACTTGACTCATCAGTACTGCCAAAACAGATCTTACTCACGTCAGAAAAATACTCCTAAGAACTCATGATTATCCCCACTTAAGTAATTCAGCATAATTTCCCAACCTTATGCTTAAGTTCATACTCTTAATTACATTTGCAGAATTTGCTTTGCTGTATTTTAATGATTTGGAGTATGGTCATTTTGGGGGAATCATTATGTCTTCATTCTGGTCCTCAAACATTTGTGGCCCTCTCAAAAGTAGACTATAGTCTCCCTTTCCCAATGTTCCAAGTCCAGAAATCTCATCTGAAATTCAGCAGTGCAGAAATCTCAAATAGCATCTTAAACCATGTGCTTATGATTTTGTGGGTATTAAGTACAACTTCTGGGACACAGTTTCTTTTTATCTATTGATACATAGCCTCAAGAAGCAAGTTTTAGGATAGTTGAGGACATTCTGTCACAGTTAAATAGAAGGTAAAATTGGTTACTACTTTAAAGAAATATTAAAATCCAGCTTGACAAAAATTCCATTATGTTTCAAGACCTTAGAATAGTTCTTTGTTCCCTGTGACTTCACCCTCTGAATCTCCTTTACTTTTATTCATCAGACATTGGCAGCTGAATAATATTACCAGCTTCTTTCCTGCCTAGGGTTTGGGTGTCCAAGAGTCATATGTTTTCTCTGCCCACTTCAATCTACATCAGTGCACCCAATTTCATCGACCATACTCTAAAGGACCTAAAATCATATACAGACTCCAACAGAGTGATAGTGTGAAACATTAATATCCCCTATCACCAACAGATAGGTCATCCAAACAAAAAATCAATAAAGAAACTCTAGAACTAAATCACACAGTAGATCAAACAGACCTGCTGATGTCTCACACAGTAGATCAAACAGACCTGCTGATGTCTACAGAATATTTCATCCAACTTCCACACAATATACATTCTTCTCAGCAGCCCATGGAACCTTCTTGGATATGATCCAAAATTGATCATATCTTTGGGCACAAAGCAAGCCTCAGTAAATATAAGAAAATAAAAATAATTCTGTGCATTCTATCTGATCACAACGCATTAAACTAGAACCCAACAACAAAAATAACAGCAGAAAATATGCAAACAATTGGAAGCTGAACAACACATTGCTCAATGATCAGTGGGTCATTGATGAAATAAAAGAGGAAATTAAAAGGTTCCTGGAAGTTAATGAAAATGAAAACATGACCTACCAGAACCTATGGGACACAGCAAAGGCAGTCCTGAGAGGAAAGTTTATAGCCATGAGTGCATATATTAAAAGGACAGGAAGATCTCAAATCAATGACCTAATGCTACATCTCAAACGCCTAGAAAAACAAGAATAAACAAGTCCCAAAACAAACAGGACAGAAAATATTTCTTATTTTTATTGTTGAAATAGAAACAACAATAACCACAACAACAACAACAAAAAATACAAAGAATCACAGAAACAAAAAGCTAGTTCTTTGAATATATAAACAATATTGACAGACCCCTGGCAAACCTGACTAAAATGAGGAGGAAAAAAAAACCCAAATCAGTAAAATCAGAAATGCAAAAGAGCAGATAACAACAAATACCACAAAATCCAGGAAATCATCAGAGACTACTTTGACAAACTGTATTCTAATAAATTTGAAAATCTTGAAGAAATGGACAAATTTCTACATACTTATGACCATCCAAAACTGAACCAAGAGGGTATTAATCACCTGATCTATAACACAAAATGAAATTGAAGCAGCAATAAAGAGTCTCCCAAAAAAGAAAAGTCCAGGACCTAAAGGATTCTCTGCTGAATTCTATCAGACCATTAAACAAGAACTAATACCAAGTCTCCTTAAACTTTTCCATGAAATAGAAAAGGAAGGCACACTGCCTAACTCATTTTATGAAGCCAGTATTACAATCATCCCAAAACCAGGCAAAGACACCTTCAAAAAGGAGAGCTATAGGCCAATCTCCTTAACGAACACCGATGAGAAAATCCTCAATAAAATAATGGGAAACCGAATCCAACAACATAAAAGAAAGATCATTCACCGTGACCAAGTTGGCTTCATCCCAGGAATTCAGGGGTGGTTCAATATACGCAAATTTATAAGTGTTAAACAGCACATCAATAGAAGCAAAGACAAAAACTACTTGATCATCTCAATAGATGCAGAAAAAGCGTTTGATAAGATCCAACACCATTTCATGATAAAAGCTCTAAGAAAACTAAGAATAGAAGGAAAGTACCTCAACATTATAAAAGCTATATATGACAAACCTACAGCCAGCATTATTCTTAATGGAGAAAAACTGAAACCATTCCCTCTAAAATCAGGAACTAGACAAGGATGCCCACTATCTCCACTCCTATTCAACATAGTACTGGAATTCCTAGCCAGAGCAATTAGGCAAGAAGAAGAAATAAAAGGAATACAAACAGGTACAGAAACTGTCAAAACAAACCTATCTGCAGATGACATGATTCTAGATCTTAAAGACCCAAAAAACTCTACCCAAAAACTCCTACAGCAAACAGCTACAGCAACGTGGCAGGATACAAAATCAACTTACAAAAATCATTAGCTTTTCTACACACCAAAAACAAACAAACTGAGAAAGAATATATGGAAACAAATCCATTTACAAAAACCTCAAAAAAAAAATCTATCAAATACCTAGGAGTAAGCTTAACAAAGGATGTGAATGACCTCCATAAAAACTACAAACCTTTGAAGAAAGAGATCAAGGAAGACTACACAGAAAGTGAAGAGATATCCCATGCTCATGGACTGGTAGAATCAACATAGTAAAAATGGCTATACTACCAAAAGCAATCTACATGATCAATACAATTCCCATCAAAATCCCAGTGACACTCATCACAGAGATTGAAAAATCTACCCTAAAGTTTATTTGGTAACACAAGACCCTGCAAATAGTCAAGGCAATACTCAGCAAAAAGAGCAATGCTGAAGGTATCACAATACCTGATTTCAAACTATATTACAAAGCAATAGCAATAAAAATAGCATGGCACTGGCACAAAAACAGACATGAAGACCAGTGGAACAGAATAGAGGACCCAGATATGAATCCACACAGGTGTGCCCACCTTATTTTTTCACAAAGGTGCCAAAAACATACAATGGTGAAAAGACAGCCTTTTCAACAAATGTTGCTGGGAAAAGTGGTTATCTACCTGCAAAAAGCTGAAACTAGACACGTTTATCACCCTGTACTAGTATCAACTAAAGATGGATCAAGGACCTTAATATCAGACCCGAAACTCTGAAGTTAGTACAGGAGAGAGAAGGGAATATTCTGGAAGCAGTAGGTATAGGCAAGGACTTCCTCAATAGAACCCCAGCAGCTCAGCAACTAAGAGAAAGGATGAACAAATGGGACTTCATAAAATTAAAAGCTTCTGCACAACAAAAGAAATGGTCTCTAAACTGAAGAGACCACTCACAGAGTGGGAGACAATATTTGCCAGCTACACATCAGACAAAGGACTGATAACCAGAATATACAGGGAGTTCAAAAAACTAAACATTCCCAAAAGCAATGAACCAATAAAGAAATAGGCAACTAAACTGAACAGAATTTCTCAAAAGAAGAAATTCAAATAGCTAAAAAAACACATGAAAAAATGTTCACCATCTCTGGCCATAAAGGAAATGCAAATCAAAACCACACTAAGATGTCATTTCACCCCTGTTAGAATAGCCATCATCAAAAACACCACCAACAGTTGTTGGCAAGGATGTGGAGAAAAAGAAACTCTCATTCATTGCTGGTGGGATACAAGCTAGTGTAACTACTCTGGAAAAAAATTTGGAGGATTCTTAAAAATCTAAAACATAGACCTGCCATATGATCTAGCAATCCCACTCCTGGGGATATTCCCAAAGGAATTCAACACAAGTTACTCCAAAGGCACCTGCACACCCATGTTTATCGCAACACTATTCAGAATAGCCAAGTTATGGAAACAGCCAAGATGTCCTACTACTGACAAATGGATTAAGAAAATGTGGTATTTAGTGGGTGGTAAGGGAGGGGGTGGGGGCAGGGGGGAGAAATGAACCAAGCCTTGTATGCACATATGAATAATAAAAGAAAAATGAAAAAAAAAAAAAAAGAAAATGTGGTATTTATACACAATGGAGTTTTACTCAGCCATGAAGAAGAATGAAATCTTATCATTCTCAAGTAAATGGATAGAACTGGAGAACGTCATCCTGAGTGAGGTTAGCCAGGCTCAGAACACCAAAAATCGTATGTTCTCCCTCATATGTGGACTTTAGATCTAGGACAAATACAGCAATGTTGGTGGACTAGGGTCACATGACAATGAGAGAGCACATACGGGAGGTATGGGGATAGGTAGGAAACCCAAAACTTCAAGTTGTTTGATATCCCCACGGCAGAGGAGCTAATATAGTAACCTTAAAACGACAGAAGTGAATATGGGAAGATGATCAGGAAGTAGTGAATAGGTCAGGTAGAGATGAATCAATTTGGGCTGTAAAACACTTGTGCACGGAAGCAATGCTAGGAATCTCTCTATATACTTATCCTTATCTCAGCTAGCAAAAATGCTATGTCTTTCTTATTATTGCTTATGTCTACTCTTCAAGAGAATTGGAGAAAAGCGCAGAACAGGTTCTGCCTGTAAGCGAGTGAGGTGGAGGGGAGAGGGAGGAGGTAGGGGGCAGGGGGAGAAATGACCCAAACAATGGGTCAGATATGAATAAATGAGTTTTTAAAAAAAGAATATTATAAAGATTACCCAGATGATACAATATATGAATAATGAAATTATAAACTGATAGTAATATAATATAATATAATAATAGTAATATAATATAATATAATATAATATAATAGTTCCAGGCCAGCCTAGGCAAATAGTTCACGAGACCCTATCTCAAAAAACCCTATGTCACAAAAATAGGCCAGTGGAATAGCTCAAGGTGAAGCCCTTGAGTTCAAGCCCCACTACCACAAAAAAAAAAAAAAAAAAGAATGTAGATTTGGTAGATACAAAAAGAATATGAAGCCTCAAACAATGGTACCATTGTTAATTTTTTGTTGTTTTTATTTTTTAGTGAGACTGGGGTTTGAACTCAGGGCTTCAAGCTTGCAAAGCAGCCACTCTACTGCTTGAACCTGCCTTCAATCCATTTTGCTCTAGTTATTTTGGAGATGGGGTTTCAAAAACTATTTGCCAGGGCTAGCCTTAAACCATGATCCTCCCAATCTCAGACTCCCAAGTAGCTAGAATTACATTGAAACAAATAGTCATTTAGTCTGAATATAGAGAGTGAAACATTTAATGTATTCCTTCTTCCATCCAGCAAAAAATTGCCTTTGGACTCACTGTTCCTAAAATGACTCTATCTACCCATAGTCATCCCAGATTCCTCAACTTCATCACAGTAACATATCAGATAAATTGTTCATAACACTCCTCACACATACCCCATTCCCTTGGATTTCTGCTGCCTCATTAGTTGAAATTCATCATTATTCTTCACTTAAACTATTACTTGCAAAGTTTATCATTATCTACTAGATTTAATCCACACACTATTACCTAGCATAGCTCTCCGAAATATGGCTAAAATACAACTCAAATCCCCACAAAAAAATTCAATAGTTTTTCACTAGGTCTAAAAGCATTCATTTTCACATTTTTGTTATCAAAATCCTATTTATCCTTTAAGGCCCAATGTGGAACACCATTTCCTTATATCCTTTCATGATACATAAACTGAATGCTACTTTCTCCACTAAGCCTGCAAATATATTATTGGTGTCTTGTAGGCATCTTCATAATACTTATATTTTAGGAAGGATTTTATATTCAAATGCCTTATTACTTCTAACACCATATGGTACTAAAGGATATGATTGGGTCTTAAAATTAATACCAAACATTTAACTGGTATTTATTTTAAATGATAAACAACAAACACAATGTTACATCCACACAATGAAATAATTCCTCAGTTAAAGGGAATAAGTTATCAAATCATACAAAGGATTGCTAGTAAAACAAACATGCCTAAAAAGGATACATATTTATATGTATATATTACTATAAGATTCCACTATATTTCTCATATATATTATGAGATTCCATCTATATGATATTCTACAGAAAAAAACAAATCCATTTTGCCAAGGCTTGAATGAAGAGAAAATGGCTGAATGAATTCAAAATGTACTGTGAAGTTACCGTACTCAATTATGGTACTAGTACAGAGATTGTTAGAGTGGTAAAATTATTCTATATGACAGTATAATATGTATTATAATACATAATGATACTTTAATACCTAACTACCATTTGTCAAACACACAGAACTTTGTCCCAAAGAGAAAAGTTAATGTAAACTAATTCATTTGTTTTTCAAAAAATCATTTAAGTAGTCAGAGAATTTGCAGAACGCAAAAGAATTTCATTATATAGAATTTATGAAACAACCTCTCTGAAGGAGAAAGGGAAAAAGGGCAGACATAAATAACTTTGAAAATTGCTGGGCACTTAGTGGCTCACATCTGTAATCCTAAGCATGAGAAAACCTGAAATGGAAGGATTGTGGTTCAAGACCAGCCCAGGCAAAAAGTTTTCAAGGTTCCCATCTCCACAATGATCAAAGTAAAATGCACTGGAGATGTGGTTCAAATGGTAGAGTGCCTGCTTTGCAAGTACGAGGCTCTATTTCAAATCCCAGACCCACCAAAAAAAAAAAAGTGCATTTGAATATATATGTGTTGTGTGTATTCTTATAACTTTGCCTCCAAAAATATGAAAATAATTTGTGTTTCATTATGATTGTATTAATAGCACACCTACAAAAAAAAAGAAAGAACCAAAATGCCCAATAAGGAAATATTTTCCATAAGTAACAGAACATTATAGAGGAATTCTAAAGTTTTAAATTATAAATGCAGAAACACTTTTTACATGGGAAGACTAACACATGCCATTGGACTAGAAATATATGGTAGACCAAGTATACTCCAAATTTTAAATTTTAAATGTTTTGTAATCTTTTTAAAGGGAAAATTTGATTGGGCAATAGTACTATCAACACTACAAAATATTATAGCACAAATCCACATACTCTACCATTTTTCACCTACATCACTCTTTACCTATACTTTTCTAACAGTGACTTAGCTGTTATTACCAAAAAGTATTGACTCTTCACATTGGCTTGCAAGTGTCCAAACAGCAACTAAAAACTAAAAACACAGTAAAAGCTTTGCATCTCTGCCTCTATTTTGCATCTGTCTCCTTTACTCAGAGTCTTCCTCTCCCCTGGAAGCCGGGAAGGAAAGTGCTGACGGTTAATGTCTTTACTATCTTCATTATCTTCATGATGGCTATAAAACAACTTCTCAATCCCAATCCATTGATAATGATCAACCAGGCCACATTTTACCTGGGATTCTTTAATTATCTGTATCTTTTGCCTCCTACCCAAGTATTTCCTCTATTTAAACAAAAGCTCATGTCTATGTTCCACAGATGGGCTGAAATGCTCACTTTGCCTCTTCCCACAGTGTGCCAGTGCTGCATTAAATCGTTTTTCTCTGCCCTTCACCATTACTCCTAAGTGGCCGGACTTGATATGTGGAACCTCAGAGAGTAGGGTCTCTGGCCTAGAACTCCCAATTATACTTAGCAAATACTGAACCATTTCTCCTAAACAGAAATACAGGATTAACTCTCTATTAGCCTCTGATCACGACTTTTTCATTAACTGAATAATATGTAACTTTGTTTAATGTGTTTGTGATTAAAGGCACATTATTTCAAATATATTGTTGATTCATTATCACTGAAGTTTTTGTTTGTTTGTGGTACCGCGGTTTGAACTGCAGAGCAGGTGCTCACAAAGCAGGTGCTCACAAAGTAAGTACTCTTAAGGCTTGAGTCAGACCTTCAATACATTTTGCTCTGGTTATTTTGGAGATGGGGTTTCTTAAACTATTTGCCCAGGCTGGCCTTAATCCTTCCAATCTCAGCCTCCCAAGTAACTGTGATTGTAGGTGTGAGCCACTGGCCATCTCAACTCATTATCATTGAACTTTGATGGCCAAGAGCACTATGTTTTTAAAAAAATTTTTTTAGCTTTCATTTATAGGCACATGTTTGAACTAAAATGGAGATCTTATATTGGAGGGTTTAGCACTGAGGATGGAACCCAGGTTCTCTGACATGCTAGGCAAGCTTCATATCAGTGAGCTTCATTCCCAGTCCCCAACAGTCATCCAAACATAATTAAGTCAATTGTTCTCAGTAGCCACATTTGCTAGAAACCATAACATCTCCTCCAAGATATTTACACCCATCAAAAAGTTATAAAATGTTCTTGCTCATAGTTTTTTCTTTACTGTAGAAAAATCAGTATAGGGAGAAGATGTCTGATGCGATTTTAATATGCTGAACATATAACAGCCTTAGGAAACAGATTGGTACCATAAAACTCACAGATCTTACTAGGCACAGATAGCTCACACTTATAATCCTAGCTAGTCAGGAGACAAAGATCAGGTGAATTTCTCAAGTGGTAACAGTGCTTGCCTAGCAAGCATGAAGCCCTAAGATCAAACCCCAAATTCCCAGTGCAGCCAAAAAAGAAAAGAAAATCGAGAACAAATACAAAAAACAGTATTTCTCTTTCCCAAGATATTCACATTTGTATATATGACTTCAAATCCTAGTATTACCAAAAAAAAAAAAGGAAATCAATAACAAAAATGAAAAATGGTACTTCTTTTTTCCCAAGACACTCATAATTGAATACACAGACAAAATACCAAACATGCACTCTTTTTACTATGGTAAGATTTAAGGGAACATGGATGTTTTACAGGGCAAACAAAAATAGCAATACACATATACAATAAGAAGAAAAGATACCTACAAGGTGCTTACAGCTATAAATTTTTTGCCTAATAACTAAATCATCTCTCTAGCCAACTTGCTTTACTCAATGGCTCAAGTTTCAGTTTTCTTTATTTCTTCTCTTTCTTCTCCAATGCTAGGGAATTCAAGATTAACACTATTTTAGCCACCTGCTGAACCACCATGTGTCTGACTACAAAAAACTGTATGTCAACAGGACATGAAGTTTCTGAGACAAGTGCTAACAAGAGGGGAAATAATCACACTATGAAGCACCAAACTCCTGGGATTTACTATAAACCACCTCTCCCTTCAGATTTAGCACACTAATCCACTGTCCTCATTTATTTGCCTGGAAAATTAATAAACCTTCATTTCTTTTTCTCTGAAATTCTGCCCTTACTATTTGTAAATTGGCATCCAGACCAGGGACTGAATTTTCAGTAAGCAGGATGTTGTTTTATTGCATCATCAAATTCACTGAATGTTTATAGTTACATTTTTTCATTTCCATTTACTGTACCTTCTTTCTCATTGCTTACTAAGTTTATGAGGTTCTAGAAAGAATATAAAAAAATAGTAGCAAGTGAGGTGACAAAAAAACAAAAAACATCAGAATTACATAATGTGTAAGTCAAGCAGAAATTTAAAAAGCAAAACCCGTTACCTTTTGAATAATTTTCCAATAAGAGGTTGAAGTGACCTAATTGACAAAAGAAATCAGATTCCACTTTTCCTTCAGCTTTTACTATTAAAGATTCGTAGCAGTGAACAGCCTAAAAATGAAAAATATAAATATTATTATTATTTCAGATCTTATCTATATTATTGTAATTAAGCAAAGAAACGCAGATTTAAAAAATTAGTTTAGATGTTAGAAAGTGAATCATTTCATTATATTAGGCTTAAGTTTAAAATAAAGCTAGGAGGCAGCTGAAGATGTATCTTGGTGGTACACTGCTTGCCTGACATGCCTGAGGCCCTGGATTTGATCACCAATACTGCAAAAATACGTATTTTTTATTTTTAGATATTTATGTTCATACTGGAAGGACAGTATGAACAGTTAAAAGTTTTCACTTGTTCAGTAATTGTCCTTCCACCATTTCATTATAGATTTAGTTTTCCCAGAAAATATAGTTTTAGACTTTAGAACTTAAATAAACACAGGATTAACAAATATCAGCTGGAAAACTAAAAAATTAATCTGCAAAAGCAGACTGGATCATATCTGACTTCCAGAGAGCACTGTGTCCAGGGGCTAGAATAGCCTAAAAATTTTTCGTACCTAAGTATGTCTTTGATGAGCACTATTAGTTTCATTCAAGATCATTGAGACAGAGTGCTGATTCATTTTTTATTTTCCAGAATACTTTAATGTAACTGTTAACAAAACTGAAAATTCTAGACAAAGAATTCTTTATTTACAGCACTGTCCTTTGTTGTGAAGGCTGGTTAAGTGATGACATTTAGTATCAGGAAAAGTTGTTACCAAATGCTCTACAAGGACTATACTCTTGTTAACACACTAATTACAACATATAACCAACTGCCACAGTATTAACAGAAGTATCTACTTCTCTAATTAACAAAAGTCAAAGATGGTGCATAAAGCACATTTTTATCATTTTGTTTTTGGCAGCACTGAGGTTTGAATTCAGGACCTCTCTGCCTCCACTTTTTGTGATGTTTTTTCAAGATAGGGTGTCTCAAACTGTTTTCCTGGGCTTGCTTTGAACTAAGAGTCCCTGATCGCTGCCTCCTGAGCATCTAGAATTATAGGCGTGAGTCACTGCTGTCCAGCTAAAAGCACATTTTTAACTAAAAAAATTTAATTGACAATTAAATGTAAATAACTAGGATAAAAGTAGATTTCTGGCTTGCCAGAGTTCCCCCATAACAGGATATGTCTACATACTCATTTGTGCCACACAGAATGGAAGGTACAGATATTACATAAATCATTCTACTACTAGCCAGGTCCCCATAGCTCACATTTGTAATCCTAAATTTAGGAGGCAGAGATTAGGAGGATCAGGTTTAAAGACATCCCCAGACAAACAGATCCAGGAGACCCTATCTCAAAAAAAGAATAGTGGAGTGGCTCAAGGTGTAGACCGAGTTTAAACCCCAGTATTGCAAAACAAAACAAAACCAAAACCAAAACCACAAACCTTTACAACTATAAACTAGTTTATTGTGGTAACACAAAATGTTTCCATCTTGTATATTTAAGTCAGTGATGGAAAACATATTAAAACACACAAAATATACTACCACCCATGTTTCTGTCTCCTAATTGAGATATGTGAAATACCAGAACTAGAAAAACCACAGTTGGAGAAAAGCAATGAAGTTGAGCTTTAAAGTTACAGTAGCCTTGATATTCTCAAGGGTCTTATCCTTCCACATTTTACTACTGATAATCTTTTCATGTTGTCAACTTACTCCCTATGAAGTTACATTATTCTAATATAATTTTAAAAATCAGAATGTTTTATACTACTGCTAGATTTGAGTTCTAGTATTTACCTGGATCTTTGGAAAGATTTATTTTTTGGTGGTGCTGGGAGGCCTTGAACTCTGTGCCTCAGGAGCCACTCCACCAGCCCTGCTTTGTGTGTGTGTTGGTTTTTTGTTCTTGAGAATTATTTGCCCAAGGTGGCATTCAACCTCAATTGTTTCAATTTTCTGCCTCCTGCAGAGCTAGGATTATAGGCCATGAGCTTTCAGCACCCAGCCCATGAAGCAAACTTTGTTTTGATACCATCAATTCTTTTCTTTTCCCAGACTGGCCTTGAACTGAAGCCATGTCTGGCTCCTTTATCTTACTCATATTACGTTTTTGTCTAATGAAAATGAAAGTGTTCAGCTATCTAAATGTCGTATTTTATAGCTGACACACCTGGAAATGTATTGATTAGACAACTGTCACCTTAAGGAGCAAAAAAAGTTAACTTTTCAAAATGGATGAATCCTGGAGCTATATGTAACTTTTCCACTGGAAAAGTTGTCTTAATTCAATTACTATCTGACTTATGTACTGCAGTCCTCAAAACTATCCATTATTTATTTACTATATTCTCATAAATCAACATTAATAATTTTCATTATTTTGCTGGTACAGTTTTACCTATTTTTTTCCACCTGACAAGGGATATCATAATATCCTGGTATCATAATAAGATTTGAGGGAGGAATATGTCATATGAAAGTGTGACAACCCAATTATCTCACCTGGTTTTCATTTTCAAGGGAGGAAATGTTTTCCATTATATCCCTACTGATAAGGACCAACTTTTTTTTTTGGTGGTGGTGGCACTGGGCCACTCTGCCAGGACCAGGACCAACTTTTTTTGACGTAATAAAAAACTGGATGGCCCAAGTGTCAATCACTAGTTATCAGGAAATACAGTTAAGATAACACATCTACTTACAGAAAATGTGACAAAACACTTAATGTTGAAGATGTGGAACACTCAGAAACTTCAAAAATCACAGAAGCCTAAATAGTGTAAATACTTTTGAAAATTGATAATATTTAACACATATAAGATCTGCAAACATAGCACTTACATTTTAGGATGTACTCAAGAGTAAACCTGTTTGAGCCACTATTCCAGTACTAAGATGGAAATATTTAATGAAGGAAACCAGAAAAATAAAAAGCCGTGGGCTGATGGAGTGACTCAAGTGGTAGAATGCCTGCCTAGCAAGTGTGAAGCCCTGAGTTCAAACCCCAGTACCACCAAAAACCAAAACCAACCAAACAAACAAAAAAACCAAACCAAATGTACTGACTTCCAGTATAGAAAAAGCAATATACACTGCCCAAAGTTAGGAACAGGGCTTACCCTTTGCAGTGGTAAGAAGCCAGCTATAAGAACTACAGAAAAGGACATTTAAATTGACTAAAAAAAAAAAAATGGTATGTAATTTAGATTTTAACAATCTTAGACCAGTTTGTCCACCATATATAGTAAGTATGTTAAGCTGAGTGTCAGTGGCTCATGCCTGTAATCCTAGCTACTCAGGAGGCATCATCAAGAGAAAATTGGAAGCCAGCCCTGGCAAATAATTCCGGGACACAGTATCTTGAAAAGAATGGTTCAGCCTAGCATCACAAAAACAAACAAAACAAAAATCCAGACCTTATGGCTCTTGCCTATAATCCTGCTGCTCAGGAGGCAGAGATTAGTAGAATCATAGTTTGAAGCCAGTCCCATGACACTATCTTAAAAATACCCAACATACAAAGGGCTGTGGGATTGGCTGAAGTGTAGAGAGGCTGCCTAGCAAGCATGAAGCTCTGAGTTCAAATCCCCATATTACAGAAAACAACACCCTCCCACCCCCCAGACCAAGCTAGATAATTAATAAATGATAGTTCATGACTAGCTAACCACTGGCCTGCTGCAATTGTTGACACTATTTGGAATTTTTAAAAAGCTGATTTTTTTTGG